>NC_092210.1:77935613-77979995 GCF_043381705.1 Parasteatoda tepidariorum
ACTGTAATTACTGAAATTGGATTTTTTTTTTTTATATTCATGCTAATAAATATTTTTCTAAAGATCCATTATGTTTATATTTATTGAGCTTATATGTTTTAGGATAAGGAGTGATCATAATGTTGATGATTCTGTCAACATAATTAAAACATGGCTTGATAAACACGAGAGTAGTTATCATTCCGTAGATTCCATTCTTGATGATTCCCCTGAAACCTTTCCAGATGGAAGTGGTGTATTTGAGTGGTCTCCCCTTCACTTTGATCATATCATCAGCTTAAAAGAGAGTGCACTGAAAGCAGCTAGAAAATTATGGGCTGATTATATATTCGTAAGCTTTTTTGTCTTTTAAATTTATGCTGTTGCATTTCAGTTTGATTTATTGATCATATTAGAATTTTGAAATAAAATTACATAATTTATTATATAATGTATTAATGTATATTTAAGTAAATGATTACTTAAATTCTATCTTCATGGTTAATAATAGTCACTGTAGTAAAACCATTATCACTTAATTTTTTTTTTTTCATTTTATATTGTATGCATTAAGTTTCCCCTCTTTCATTTTACTATGTATTCATTTGATTTTCAAGAAGAAATCGCCAACATTTAATAAGTCTTGCTTGAACATCAAACACTCGCTTTAAAATTGATATTCTAAAGAAAAAACAGTATACATTTATGTTTATTATTATATCCTAGACTTGATTATCTTCTTTGTTTGACTTCTATGATTGAACTTCTTAGGGATTGCAACCAGGGGTTAACCCCCTGATATCTATCTATACACATATAAAGTTATAAATTCTTGTCTAAAATCTTTTTTTTTTTTACTGTCAATATCTATCTGTTTATTCTGTTTAATAAGAATATAAAGGTGATTAAAAAAATCGGGTATTTATTTAAAAAAAATGTTCAAAAATTTAAAAGCACTAAAAAAAATTATTAACAATGCCCCCCTCAAAAAAATATATGATATAAAGAAAGATATAAAAATTTACCCAGTTGAGAATAATCCTTACAAAGTAAATATCTGTAATAGTAATCAGAATTAAACCTATAAACACAAATAATTTTACCAGCGTGTAATTATAATTTAAACAGAGAATTAATTTTTTTCAAAATGGAATATGAATAAAAAGGTAGTGTTTTTAAGGGATGGAGGCTTATTTTTAAAAAGGGCAAAGAGGGTGCATACACTGCTTTAGCCTTTAATGTGTTTGTTACAATGAAATTTATCTTTATTAAAAATCTGATAATACTTTAAAATTTTTAAGTAATATTGGCTCTAATATAAATTATAATCTGATTCATCTGGTCTATGCTGTTGATGAACATCATGACCTATATGAGTATGACCATCATTATAATGACCAATGTATACAGTTCCATACGCTTTTACGCAGATGAAATATTACTTTAACAATTACTATAGCATCTGAATTTACTGATCACGCTACTGTAGTGTACAAAAATTGAAAAATAATTTTTTCATCGCCTGTAAAATCTTTTTAAAGGCTAATGTGCTTAACTTAATTTTGTGCTTTATAAAAGGAATCTTACTTAAAAGAAGGCATTTTATATAAAGTTAAAAGAAAATTATTTGGTGTTATCAAGTAATAAACTTAAAATATCTTGAATTTTTTTGGAGGTAGGGAGCGAGGCAAAACCTCCCACGATTCCTATTCTTGGTAGTCTAATCTCAAAAAAGTTAGAAAATGCCCACCTTAAAATAAAATAACATATTCCACCATCTGTGCATATCTTCATTATTTACCATGTGTATTCATTAGTTAACGGTAATAGATAAAAGGTAATAGGCTGGAGACAAGATTTTGTGCTAAATCTCATAAGATTTTAAAATACCTTTAAAAAAATTTTTATGATGGGTAAAGAAACAACATATAGCATGTGTATTACATTCTGTATCAGAAAATTTTGTCGATTTTTATAGCCCTATATTAAGGCCAGAATTTGTAAATATGTTACAGATATATAATGTTTTCATGTTTATTTGACATATTTTTATAAGCAGTGAAATTATCATGTGTATGTGTCAATTTTTTTTCTTTTTATCTAGTATGTATTTTTGTTTCCATTGTTACCATTGTCTAATGTTTTTAATTTTATTAGTTCATAGATGCTGATGTATTTTTAGTGAACAATGCTACTTTGAAACTATTGATTGAAGAAGAAAAGTAAGTATAATAAAAAAAAAGTATAACTTACAGCCAGGGTTGGGTTTTTGCCGTCAAAAACTAGTTTTTGACATGACAGTGGTAAAAACCGTGTTTTTACCGGTAAAAACCGTCAAAAACCTTGTTTTCTATAATTTATGGCATATAGCGGACAATATATTATTTTCACATAATTGCCTTTATAAATGAATGTTGTAAATGATTGCTATTGATTTTGCAACTATATACATGTATTCTTATAGAAGGATATACATTCATACAGAAATATTGTAATATACTTATTGAAAATAGTGATACTTACTTTTATCATTATAGCTTGATTTGCAAAGGATTCAAAATTTTGCACTTCTTAATTGTTAGAAATAAACAAACAAACAAAAAAGCTTGGAACTATTAATAAATTCAAGAACTAAAATGAAGAATTTAAAATTTGGCATTTCTTAAATATTAGAAATAAGCTAAACAAAACTTTCAAAACTTGTAACTACTAACAAACTCTAAGTCAAGAATGACTTGACATTCTTCAGTAATGTAATATGCCAAACAAAATGATGCTTGGAAATGTTGAAAATTTTGTTTAGTATCCTAATATTTTACTTCAAATAGTATGTTTTGATATAATCATGTTGGGAAAACGCAAGAATCTGTTCTTAAATATCTTTTAACAACTTTTTTTCTAATTTTATTGCCCTAAAAGGAATTAATTTTAAATTATAAGCAGTTAAACTCAAATAAAAATACAGTTTTACCAAAACTATGGGTTTTTGACAGTTTTCGACGTTTTTGACAGAGGGGTTTTTGACATGACGGTAAAAACCATGGTATAAACCGGTAAAAACCGTCATGTGTCAAAAACTTGCCAACCCTGACTTACTCTATCTTTTGCTTTATTTTACTTTATCTGCTCTTATATCTTTTTCATAGAAATACTAAAGAAACAAATTTGTTATACATGTGAATATTAGAAATGAACTTGACTTAATTTTGTTACAATTGATGTTTTTGTATTAAGTAATATCACAGAAAGTTCTTCGTCTCATGAAACCCATAAATTAATGATAATTTAATGAAAAATAAAATAAAAATTCAATTTTTAAAAATGCAATATTACATATGATATTTTTGTACCAAACGTGAATCGATAAATTTAGTTTCATTTATGTTTGTTAATAACTTTAAGCTGTATAACAAATTATAATTTCTGATTGCCGCTGCATTTGACAAGCATAATCTATTCATGTGATATGATGTAAATTTTTAATGTTGTTTTGGAGTTATGAAAAGGAAATATTTTTTCGAATTCGTGTTAAGTAAACAAGCATTTTAATAGTGATTAATCTGGTTATTAAAAAAGTTTGTTAATAAATTTTATTAATTAATTAAAAATTAAGTTAAATAATTTTAATTAAAATTTTTCATTATCATCTCTTTTACAATAATTAAATGTTCCATTTTGTTTTAGGACTGTAATTGCACCTGTTCTTGAAACATTAGGAGCTTATTCTAACTATTGGTGCGGTATGACAGAACAGGTTCGTTATTTTGTTTTATTGTTATTGTTTAAAATTATTGTTTCAAAAAAAAAAAAAATTTACATTGTCCTGACAAATTGCAAGTTCTCACTGAGAATGAATATTTAATGATTGACAATAAAACCAGTGTTCTCCCTAGGCGTTTTAAGATGGGCAGCTGGCCTTGCTTGCCTTATGAGGGACTCTCTTTGCTTTTTTTGTATAAACAAACTGCCCTCCCTTAAAAATACTGCCTTTTTATTCATATTCCATTTAAAAAAAATTTATTCAATGTTTAAATAATAATTACACACTGGTGAAATTATCTGTGTTTATAGGTTTATTTCTGATTACTATTGCAAATGTTTATTTTGTCAGCATTATTCTCAATTGGTTAAATTTTAAGTTTCTCTTTTTTCAGGAGTATATTATTAAATTTTCTCAGTAATTTTAAAATTATTTTTTAAACAATTTTTTTCTCAAAGAAAAAAAGGCACCTTTCAATGTTTGTTTCTCATAATTTTTAGTTAAAATTACAGAAAAAAGCTTTTAAGTTGTTTTTCAATAAATATTTTTTTTTTAGTTTATTAATTTACTTTATTATTGTTTTAATTTTTTTATTATTATATTTTTTTTTGCACGGGGACTGTTTTTTTTGCATGCCTTTAATTATTTCTTATAAAATACAGATTTTATTCTTATTTTGATAATGAGTGAGAATTACTTTTTAAAAAACAATTCATTAAAATAGTTTGAAAGGGTAATTTAAACATTTTTGAGGATCAAATTCAGTTATTACATAATATTACACATTTTGATAAATTTTTACTGTGTTAAATAAGTGCCCTTTCAGGGATCTGTTTAGAAGAAAATTGGATCTGTTAACAGTCCCTTCACAAAATATCTTTTCATAAAAACAGACCCTTCACAAAATATTTTAACTTAAAACGGACCCTTCACAAAATAATTTATCTTTTAATTGGACCCTTCACAAATTTGTTTATCTTCATTATTGTTTTGTTAAGCGAATAAACCCTTCCCAAGAAGGAAGGGGGGAGAAAGACATATGTAAATGAACTAAATTTTGTCTTTGGCAGACGCTTCTTCCTTTATTCGTCCGAAATTAATATTCTGTGTTCAACTGTATAGGCTAAATACCAAATATTTATATGTTACACTGCTAATTTAGTAGCTGCAATTACTGTTTAATTCTTAAATTTAATTTTTTTGATTATAATTTTACAGTGTTGAGCATAATCTTTACAATTTAAAAACTCCTTGAAAAAGATTTTTTGCAATAACAGACCCTATTTGCTCAAATTCATAAAAGCAGGACCCTGGTTGAAGGAAAGTGACTTAACGTTTATTTTATATTCACAAATTACTAGTAATTTTTTCACAATTTTACAAAAATGGACCTTTCACAAAATGTCTGGACAAACCCCTGCCTTTCAAAACTCTAAGTGCCCTTTTTATGGGGAAACTAATAAAATACCTAAATTAAAATTCAATTCCTGGCCCTGTGTAAGCCATTTCTTTTTTTATATCTATAGATATTTGCACATCTATATCTCTGAAAACTTCTGAGTTTCTCAATCAATTTCAAGATTTAGTATGAAAAATTGGAAGAAACGAGCAAACATGTCAAATGCAATTATTAAATTGCTTTTTCTAAGGACAGGTTATCTAAATCATTCTCTTTGCTGCAGACCGTGTCAAAACATAAGATTCTCTTACTTGGCATTCATGCTATTCAGCTGTTATCAGGCATTTATACTATTCAGCTGTTACCAGGCATTTATACTATTCAGCTGTTACCAGGCAGTTATACTATTCAGCTGTTACTAGACATTCATGCTAAGATACTAGAAAATAATTGAAACTGGAAAAAAAGATATAGAAAAAACATGATGAATTAAAGAAAAATTATCCAAATTCTGCATTTTTGCATATTTTAAATAGCCGGATAAAAAGATGAGTCATCATAAACATTTGGAATGCATCATGTTATGCCAAAATTTTTCTGTTATAACTTTTGATGTGTATTCCAACTTTTTTATTTTGGTTTAGTTGCAGCAGTTGTAACTAAATTATTTTAAAAACAATAGTTTTTAATATTTCTCATTCAAGTCTTGGAAAATTTTTGGTGCTGTTCATAAAAAAAGACTTAATCTTTCTTAAAATGAAATACATAGTTAAACAATTAACCATGAGGTTTGTTTAGTTAAAATTGTCAGATTTTTTTTATTTTTCTTTTATTATACTTACTATTTACTCTTAATTCTGGACAGGAAGGCTGCTATTCACAGACGCTGCATTAAATGGTCACTGTTGGCTTACATTGCCTACTACATTTTTATTAGATTTTTTGTGGTTTCTTTTAGTTTTATATAATGATTTTGTTTCCTTAAGTCCCACAGTGGACTGATTATAAATAAGCATTTCTTATCAAAACATTTAAGTCAAGCCGACTGGTAAGTGACCGTTCCGATCAGCCTGCATAAGGACCGAGGGTACGAGGTATCGGTCCTTGTTTAACTGCTCTGCCATAAAGTGCTCAATTTCACACATGTAGGTCATCAAACTACCAAAGCAGGCAGCCGTCCTCTCTGCAGAGGAGCAAAATTGTGATGGTGTGTCTTTGAATCATCATTAAGGATGTTTCTCAAACTGTCCCCATTGTGCTGCTTTAGTGCTATGTAAATAAAAAACTAACACCTTTTTGTTTTTTTAAATTTTAGCCCTTCGGGAGTACAAGACTTTAAGGTTATGCTGAAAATTTTCCTCCAAATTATTTAATATTTGCATCAATCGTAGTTTACAACTCCATTTTATTTGCTTGCGTTGAGTATGTAAAGTGTTAGTTTGAATACCTAATTAGTGGAAAGATTTGTGCAGACATAAGTATGACATCTCGGAAAGCTACCTCTTCTTTGTAAACTGAAAATTTTCAGTTTTGAAAAATATTAATTATAATATTATTAATTATAATATTATTAATTATAATATTATTAATTATAATATTATTAATTATAATATTATTAATTATAATATTATTAATTATAATATTATTAATTATAATATTATTAATTATAATATTATTAATTATAATATTATTAATTATAATATTATTAATTATAATATTATTAATTATAATATTATTAATTATAATATTATTAATTATAATATTATTAATTATAATATTATTAATTATAATATTATTAATTATAATATTATTAATTATAATATTATTAATTATAATATTATTAATTATAATATTATTAATTATAATATTATTAATTATAATATTATTAATTATAATATTATTAATTATAATATTATTAATTATAATATTATTAATTATAATATTATTAATTATAATATTATTAATTATAATATTATTAATTATAATATTATTAATTATAATATTATTAATNATATATATATATATATATATATATATATATATATATATATATATATATATATATATATATATATATATATATATATATATATATATATATATATATATATATATATATATATATATATATATATATATATATATATATATATATATATATATATATATATATATATATATATATATATATATATATATATATATATATATATATATATATATATATATATATATATATAAATACAGTACAAAACCCGTTATCCAGAAATCAGAAAACCGGAAAACCAAAAAACCGGAACGAAATTCGATAAATTTTCCCGCGATTTTTTTAAAAAGATGTTTAGGATTTTTCTTAGGATTTTTCTTTCTTTTTTGAAAGATCTTTACCTTACCATCAGTTTAGAAATAATCATTAGTGAATTACTTCATCGTTTTTTCTTCTTTTTAAGATAATTTCCAAATATATATATTTTTTTAGTTGGGTTTAACGATAAAAAAACGGCTTTTTGTAGCGATTCAGAAAACCGGAAAAATCAGTTATCCGGAATAGCAATGGTCCCTATCGTTCCGGATAATCGGTTCTCTACTGTAAATAAATTCCAAATTTAATTTCTATTTTTAATATTTACTAATTGTCTCATCATAGTTTTCTTTTAGGAAAAATATGTCACTTAACCATTAACACAGTACTGAGCTTAAAGCTTGTGGCACAGATAAAAAATAAAATAAAAAATTTGTTCATTTGCGTATCTAAATAGGGTTTTTAAACATTCAGTATTATTGTAAGTTCGCTGTTAAAGCCAAACAATATAAAGATAAATTATTTAACTTTCACGTTGATAAGGTTGCTAAAGTAAAATCTTCAAAATTAAATAGTTTCAGTTAACCTTTTTTTTGGCATGGTTTTTCGTTGTCCTTTACATTCGTAGATGAACAAATTGTGTGTGCATCACTAGAAGAAAAATAGAAAAAAAAATTTTTTTTAAATATAATTATGCTGCAAACGTATTTTTTATTGGAAGATAGGTACTGTTTTTTAAAAGTCTATTAAATGATAAGCATGAATTAGTAATAAATTATTCATTATACAACTATAATTTTTTGGTTTATTTTTTTATTTTATTACTGTTTACTTTACTATATTGTAGGTGTTAAGATGTTTGTGACAAATAAAGAACCTTTTGGTTATATGATGACTCCTTTAGAAAAAGAAAACACCTTACAGGATGATCGGGAACAGCTTTTGAATCTCAAAATAGAGATGCTTGGTATGATGGATTGTTAATTACAATCTATATTTTGCTCAATTATACAGCTACTTTATTGTTGTTGGATTTTATTTTCAATCTTATTTTATCTAGTTGAACTTTCTAAAGTTGCAGTATCGAAAAATTTGGAACATTTTGTTCGGAAAGAAGAGTGGAGCAATTTAGGTTTTGATCAGGTATGTTGAGTTCTGATTGCTCATTGGATAAAGTATTTTACTTTAGAGCTTTTGTGTTATTTTATGTATTTCTATTTTAAATGGCATAAAGTAGTTTCTTTTGGCAAATATTATGAATAATTTTAGTCTAACTTATTAGGACAAAATTGTTGAATTCACTCTAAAGTTGAAATAGACATTAAACTTTTAAAGTATTGAATAAAACTACAATAAATAAATGTTCTTTTATTTGACAATTTATGTTGAATATTCTGTTGTGCTGAATATTTTACTGAAAACATAATTTTCTTTTTCTTATTTTATGGATTTATATTTATTGGATTATTTTTATTATTTATTGAAAATTATTAGAAAAAATGCAAACATTTTTAGACGCAGCTCTACAATATTTTCTTAAATTTATGTCATAAATTAGGTGAAAGTGGGGTAAAACCAGTTAGCTAAGGTTCAAAGGTCTGTTGGAGCTAAGCTGTTTGACCTAGAAACGGTCAGATTTAATCCAGATATCCATTGTTTAGCTGTGTACAATGTATATTTCCCGAAAATTCATAGATGTACTACTTTTTTTACAAAGAATTTTTATTGATTTGATTATTCTTAAAAACTATCTATGATGTTCAAGGAATCGGTTGTCTGAATGTTCACTTCCTTTTTTAAGTAACAATTTGGCGCATCTCTAAATTTGAATAATGTGGAATATTTTTATTTCCTTATATAACAATAATCTTATTTATAAAAATATGAGAAAATTTGAAGATGAAATTTAAAGCAATTTATGAAAATCGTTATGATAATATGCAAGGAATTTTTTTAAAAAAAGCAGCATTAGGAGGAAACACTGTAAACTATTTGTTATTCCTGTTGAAAACATTTATTTCTAGAATTCTGTTTGGTTCTTTGTTAAGGTTACTAACACACAAATTAGGTTTTAATTATTGGATCTTAAAGCAACTCAAATAAATTAAAATTTAAAAAAATAAATGAAAAAACTTAAATGAGAAATTTAAGATTAAGCATAATTAAGTTTTTTTCAGGCTATTTCGTTCTACAAAATAAAATTTTTCTAGTATTATGCTATTTTTATTGGCTGCTGTTAAACATATTAGATTATATTATCTTCATCTCCACATTGTGTCTGTGCTGACTATGAGAATGGCTTAAAATGTCAGTAAGAAGAAAAGCTACAGCTTTTTTTTTTCTTTTAAACTGAAAAGCATTTGTGGCCTGAATTTTCAATACTATTGAAAAAAATTACGTCATTATTGATTTGGTGCATAAAAATATATAATTAAATTGGATGTTTAATTACTAATTTTAATAATTCATCTAGTTTTAAAAAATAATGTTAAACTGCCAATTTTTTTCTAAAAAAATTAATGTTTAAATATTTAAAAAAAATTATTTATTGAAATTCAGTCAGTTCTTCCCCACAAAATTGTACAAAACGTATTGCTTGAAACTAAAGTTTTGATTTGAGTTTACAGCACTCAAACTGTTGGCATTTTTATTTTCTTTGGTAATAAAGCTTAAAAAAAACTTTTATGTGGCATATATTTTAAGTTTTGCTTTGAAAACTGAGATATACTTTGATCAAGATAAATATCTATTTTTCAGATTTATTTAATAAATTTGGAACGCCGCCCTCTCAGAAAACAAAGGATGTTAAATTCCCTTACTGAAATGGGCATTCAAGCTAATCTTTTCAAAGCAGTCGATGGAAAGTTAGTCTCTCATCTATATCGTTTATTTTTCAATTTTCCTATATATATATTTTATCAAATAAAAGTTTTTAAATTATTTTCTTAAAACTAAATATGTCTTGATTGAATTATTTCATTCATTTAATAACTAGTTTTGTTTAGATTGTAAATAATATTTTTAGCATGATTTGATGTATAACTTTTTTGTTGAAAGTTTAATTTGAAATTAAGAAGTTGAAGTAATCATATCGTTTGAATTTGAATTTATGATAGTATTATTCACCTTTTTACTTTTGAAAATATAATAAATAGTATTTTATAAATGAAAGTCTGATAATATTGTATTTATCAATTTTAAGTGCACATGAGAATTCTGTACTCTTAATCTAGATCTGCCAAAATTAAGCTCTATAAGAATTGAAGAACTGGAGAGAAAAAAATCAGTTGGAATTAGGTTTGAGGAAAAGACATTGTACATGTACGATTTACAATTTAAAAAACATTGATCTGAACTTTTGACTAAATTGAATTTATATCACATTAAAGGGTCTTTGGTAAACACTCTTATACTAACAAACTTTTAAGTTTATTAAAAAATATTTTTTGGTGTTGCTCCTTATTCCAAAATTTTGCAAAATCCAGTTTGCCATTAATCTATTTTTTATTAAAATTAAAAGTTATAATTAGGTAAATCCATTGGTCTAACTTTAAATTAGATTTTAAATTTAGGTAAATATTGTCACTAGTAATTTGTCCAGAGGAATGAGAGAATTTGTTAATCAAATAAATTGTTAAGTGGCAGAGGATAGTTGTTATTGTTTAGTTTTGTTTTATTTTATTGTTCTAATTCTATTCATATATTTACTTCACTTTATAAATTATATATTTTTTTATTTCAGAGCACTAAATGATACTTTCATACAGAAAATGGGAATCAAGATGCTTCCAGAGTATGCTGATCCTTATCATAAAAGGTACGATGTTGTCTCAATGAAAAATGCCACTTACCTCAAGGATTAAATTGTTGCTATTCAATTTGATTCCATTATTTAAAAAAGAATTAAATTTTTTTAAAAATTTCACCGAGTAATACTTGTAAGAAATCTTATAAAGCGAAAACCAGACTACTCACCCTTTCATTTCTTAGTGTAGTTGATGTCTGGAGAAGGTGTTCTAAAGCAAATTGTCGATTACTAAAATAAAACGAATGATAATTTTTCCACTTATCTTTTTTACTTATTTTAAATTTAGGAAGTTTAATGCATAATGCATTATTTTATGAAAAATTCGATCAACAAAAATTACTGTTTAAAATGTACTAAAAATATATTTAAATTACAAAATGCACAAAAAAATCATTTATTTTTGGTATTTTTAAATAACAAATTTATTTAAAATTTAAGTATCTATTCAAAAATAAAATAAATTGCAAAATTATAAATAAAGTCAAGCATAGGCAATAAGAAATATAAATTTTAAAAAATCAATTCATATTAATTAATTTATTAAATAAAGCAAAATGAAAATCTTTATGTTCCCATAAATTAGATTATAATGTTCAATACTCAAGAAGTATTTATCATGAAAAATTATTAGTTATATTTATAACTGGCCCATTTTTTTAGTTTTGATTTGAAATGAGTTTTATTAACAATAGAGGTAAAAATAAATGTTAGTATTAATTTTTATTTAAATTTATTTTAAAAAAAAAAACCTATTTTGTTATGATAATCTGTTATTTTCTTTCAGACCTCTGACAAGAGGAGAAATTGGCTGCTTCCTTAGTCATTATTATCTGTGGAAAGATGTAAGTATCTTATTCCCCCCCCCTGAATAAAAATATACTTTTGTAATTTTTTTAAATCAAATTCAAGAGTTCAGAAAGATGATCCAGCTATTAAAATCTATCTGTTTAGTTTATTTAATTTTATTACTCATCAAAAAATGTGTTTCTATAAAAGTGGGCAATAGTTATGAATTTTTTTAGGTTTTAGATAGAGTCATATCATGTTTTTCAATATCATGTATCAGTTCATGTTTTTTAATACATGGGAGAGTTACATATGAAGGTATATTAGTAATTTTAATATTTCTGAGCAACAAATAGTTGTTAAAAAATTGTCTTCTAGTCACCCATCACTTTTTTCCTTAAAAATGTGCAAATTATGTGCCCATGTGCAAATTATGTGCCATATTAATCCCATGTGCAAATTATTATTAATTTTTTTTAGATAAATATATATAATAATATTATGAATACTTTTTAATAGTTCATTATTTTAGGCTTGTCTCTTAAAATTCATTTTAGAAGTAAACCTTGCAGTGTTTACCCTAGTTAGAGAAATTCTTCAAAAGAAATGCCTTATATTTATAATAATAACAGTTTTCTTTAATTTTTTAAAATTTTCAATTTTGGAAAAAGGGACCACCTTAAAAAATGCTATGACTAGCCAGTAGTAAAATTTCCTAACTTTGCCCTTTACCGCAAGTCGTCTATTCTAAGACAGTTAATTTACAATAATTGGGCATAAAACTGTAACTTAAAAATATACAAAAACATTCAACTTGAAAAACTGTTTTTAGTTATACATGAAAAATGTTAACCAATTATTATTAACCAATCATTTAGTTTGTGTGTACGATCATTAATTAGATATAAAATGAAACTTACAAATATTATAACATAGACATTGTAAATGTTTAACTATAATGTAAACATAAACGTTCTCTGTGTAAATATTAAGAATGCTTAGTTGCATTCCAAATATTGTTACTAAAACATTCTTAACAATGCTGGTTCATGTTATTTTTAAAGATAGTAAAATTTACCATCTATTGTTAACTGCTGCAATCAAATTATAGATTAAAATGACGAAACTACACTTTGAAAATTCTTCTTTTCGATTGGTTCTCCAATAGGATAAAGTAAAATAATTTGCAAATTTCTGTTCTCAATTTTAAAATTATTTTTGTTAGTTAAGTGTTTTTGTTCAAACATTTTGATTTTTATGCGTTTTATCAAATATTTTATTCCTGTTTGCACACTTCTGTAATCTTTTTTTTTCTCAGAATAAGTTTTCAGGGAACCAAACTGTTCCTCTCTCTGGATCTTCAAAGATAAAAGCTATATTTTATAAATTTCTTCTTAATTGTTCTTTCTCAGCAAATTATGTTGTCTTTTAATGGTTTATTGAATCAGTACAGTGTTTAAATTCCTGATAACCCTACATATAAGTTGTATTAAAATTTTGACATGTATTCATATAAATATGATTATAAGTTTAGACTATTGTTTATTTTATGAATTTTTTTCCACAGATGATTGAAAAACAGCACCGCACTGCTTTAGTTTTAGAAGATGATTTGAGATTTGAACCCTATTTCAGAAAAAAAGTTCAAGGGTTGTTAAAAGAAGCACAAAAAATTGGTTTACTTTGGGATTTAATGTAAGTATTATTGCTGATTGCTCTGCATTTTTATGATCCATATTTTGATTTATGATTCATTGAATATAACTGTAGTTATATGAAATTTTAAACATTTGTTAGTTTTATTTTTAAGAAGTATTTATTAATTTATATTGGATTCATTATGAATTTCTCAAGACATTCTATATAATTATTTTGATTTACAATCAAATTTCTATGACTTAATTTTTTGATAAATAGTGGCAATTTCATAACCTTGGTAAAAATATCAAATTCAATGCTAATTCTTTTTCTATTAACCATAATTCAATTACACTTTACATACAAAGTTTACATACAATCTACATTTTTTTGTTCTACCTACCATTGCAGATTCCCTTCTATTTTGATTACTGATACAGAAAGTCTACTCTGTAACGTTCTTTTCAATTCTGTGACAAAAATTAAGTTAGTGAGCAGGGGCTGTGATCCCTGATTAGCACAAAAAAATGCAACCTTAACAATTATTCTGTTAATTTCCCAACTCTTTTTATTGTTTTCACAAAATTAGTCTAGTGTACGAGTAAATTTCCATATTTTATTTTTGGTCTCTCATGATAAAGATCTCACATAACAATGTCCGTTTTCGTTTAGATAACAATCTCATTATATTGAATGTCGACTGTATGTAATCTGAAGGAATTTTCATCTTTGAACCTTGAATCTCATAAGTCAATTTATGTTTTGAAAGAATTTAACTTTTAAACAAAATGTAGGAGTTCCTTGTAAAAACTTATCTTTAAGAGTGAAGGAAATTTATCTCCAAAAAGAGGATGAGGTACACTTTGTGCTTTGTAGATAAAAAGAAGAAAAAAACCAATGTGAATAAAATAAAATCTTGTCCATTTGTGTACTTTATTTGCACTTATTTTGTGTTACCTTTTGCTTTAATAAATCATCTATTTTCATACTTTATTTGTGGTTTGTATATGGTGTTTTTTGCCTTGATAAAGTGTCCATTTCTGTAATTAATTCAAAACATCCAAATCTTTAGGATCGTTAAAGAACGAGCGATTATTAGAATCACCTCTAAGTTTCACCTGGCTATCAAAATTATTTTTATGTTTTTCATTCGTCACTTTTGATTCAATAGATTTTAATATCATTTTTGTTTCTTATTTGCTTCTAATTTATGACCCTAAAATGTATATAATTTTTACTTCATTTGTGATAAGGATTTTAAAAATAAATATTAATGTCTGTATTTTGTATACAAGTTTAAACAAATAATTTAAATAGATTTTTCTGCTAAGAGTTATTTTCTTTTCACGTTATTTGCTCATTGTTTTTGTTGCAATGTGTCTGACAACATACTACAATATGAAAGAACATTTTATATGGCCCCATAAAAGCTTCCTAATATTTTACTGAATACAAAACATGTGGTTTCTTTTTACTAGGTGGTTAATACCATATACTGTCTTTTTAATTAATTGAAGTTATTTATTTTAAATAAGCATTGTTTTCTTTAAATAATCATGCTGTGCTTACTTTATTTGCTCTACAACTGATAAAATTGTTTAAATAATGCAAAATAGGTAGTACCCACTCGCCGAAAAGATGTTTGTTTTGCCTTACAAAAATCCCATAAAAATTTGATTTCAGTAACTGCTTTAAAATGATTGATCAGAAGCCTCAACTTTCCCTTATTATGCTATTTCTTGAAATTTTTAAAACTGTGTATGATTTTAAAATGTCCCTAAAAATAAATTTTTACTCTAAATAATTTCATATAAGAAAAACTGTTTCCAAATAATGATTTAAATGTTCGTTGTTAATGTTTTAGATAATTATTATTTATTTTTAAAATATAATGTGTTTTGTTAAAACTTCCTACCTTTTTAAACAGTTTTTACTGAAAATTTTATTATTTACTACATAATAAATGAGCTGCCTATTTAACCTCGTTTAATTATTTATTAAACATTACTGTTACCAGTGCTAAATATTAAAAATATATTTTGCCAAAAAAAAAATTCCTATTTCCTTAAAAAAAATTACCTGTTGCAGTGCTCTTTTTGTTCCTTATAATTTATTAACGTAATAAATCTAATATGTATTTTACATTGTTATTAGCAGGTATAAATTATAGAGTTGTTTTTTTAATTATTTATGTTTTATTATTTTGCAAACATTACTGTTACTAGGACTGAATATTAAAAATATATTTTGCCAAAAAAAAAAAAAAATTCCTATTTCCTTAAAATAAAATTACCTGTTGCAATGCTCTTTTTTGTTCCCTATAATTTATTAACATAATCAATCTAATTTGTATTTTAGAATATTAGCATGTATAAACTATGGAGTTGTTATTTAATTATTTATGTTTTATTATTTTTTAAGCATTACTGTTACCGGGGCTAAATATTAAAAATATATTTTGATAAAAAAAATATTCCTATTTTCTTTAAAAAAAATTCCCTATTGCAGTGCTCTTTTTTGTTCCTTATAATTTACGAATTTAATCAATCTAATTTGTATTTTAAAATGTTGGCAGGTATGATAGACAAACTATAGAGTCGTTTTGTAAACACGGCTATTTTGAATGTATGAAAAACTATTTTGTGTTTTTATGTTATTAATAATTGGCACAGTAAGTTTCTAAAAACTTATTATTTACTACTTATTATTTTAACTTATTATGATTACCCTGTTGATTTCGTATTCAATACTGTCCTGTTTATTCTTTTAGATACTTAGGTCGTAAGCGACTGTCTGAAGATGGCGAGCCTTATGTTCAGGGCACTTCAAATTTAGTTCATGTTGATTACTCTTACTGGACTCTTTGCTATCTAATTACTCTGGAAGGGGCCAAGAAATTAATAGCTGCAAATCCTTTGCCAAAATTAGTTCCTGTTGATGAATTTCTCCCTATTATGTTTGATCGTCATCCAGAGTGAGTGTTTAATAGAATTTTGTTGAACTTTTTATTTACATTATTCAATGTTTAGAAGAGAGACACAAACATTGTCTCACATATGTATAGAAAAAAAAAGTAGTCAGTGTTGTATAGTCGAACTAAAAAAAAATTTTAAAAATCAAAGCAGCACTAAAATATTTTTTAGAACTGTTTAGAATATTAATTTTTAAAAAAAAATCTGAATTGTACTAATGTAGTGGCATTGCTCTGCAAATGCTACTGTAAGTACAAATCCCTATTCTGGCCTGGTTATTCTATCCATACAGCCCATCAAGGCAAATATTTAATCAGAAATTCCTTAAAATACGGTTTAAATTATCTCTAAATTGCTAACTAAAAGCAAAATTTTTTGAAAGCTTATGCAGATTAAATGATTTATATTACCTTATGCAACTCTTTTTTTATTCATCTAATCAGGTTTATTTTTATTCGATAAAAGTTTACTCCAATTGAGCTTAAAAAATGATAAACATGATATTTAAATGTAAAAGTGAGAGTAAAATCATTCAATTAATTCTAATTTATCGCCTCTAAAGAAATTCATTATCATTTTAAAACTCAAATTAAACATCTCTAAAGAAATTCATCAATGTTGGAACTTGTGATTTATATATATATATATTTTAAGTTTATTTTGTTCTTACTTAATTTTTTATTCTATTCCGTTATATCTTTCTGGTAAACAAGAAAGATTAAGCAGTAATACATTTCTTGAAATGGATAGTTTCATTCACGCAGGTATATTAATATGTTTTCATTTTTAATGAAGACTTTAAAAAGATTTTCAGGCATGTGTTTTATAGACCATGTAATGCATGGTAAGGTGTGTAAAAATTTAGAGATATTTTGTGCTTTGAAATGTATTTTATTTCATTTATGGAATGTTATACAAACTATGAAATTATTGCTAACTTTTTTTTTGTCTTTCTTCTCAGGGAGTCTTGGAAAGGTTACTATCCCAAACGAAATTTACGAGCATTTTCTGCTCATCCTTTGCTAGTTTACCCAACTCATTATACTGGTGACATTGACTATATTAGTGACACAGAAGATTCTGATATAGCTGTATCATCCGTTATTGTCAAAGATGAACTTTGAATTCTTTCTTGCTTTTTATTGCTCATTTATGTTAGTTACGTGCCATATGTACATGTCTAATTATTTTGAACCTTATGAGCCAAATTTAATTTTTATTGTCATTTTTCTAGTCAATAGGTCAATTAATTAAAATCATTTAATGAAATTAATTTTTAATTAGGAATTTTGCAATCTCGTAATGGATATTTTGATTGTGTAAATGACTTTTTTTATCATCCAATTGTATTAAAGGAGTTCTTAAAAACAAATATAGCCACTTTATGAAAAAACAACCAATGCATAACTGTCAACTCAACTGGATTTTCAAATTTTTCATCTAATATAATTAAATATTCTTCTACTTTTTGCATATTTTTAAAAAATCCCTAAAATTGGGAAAGTTATGGTAAAAAGTGCCTGTGAAATGCTTAGTGTATTATTTGAGTAAGCAAATAAGTATTACTTCTAAATAATGAAGTGAGTCTTACTTAAAGTTATCAGTTTGAAGAATTTCTTCTTTTAAATATTCTAAAATTATAATTTTTTTTATTCCAAAACTTTCTTCTTTTTTTTTTTTAATTAATGAAAAAATATGTTATAAGCTTTTTGATATCTTTTAATATTCCAAAAGAGGCCATTTTGTATGACTGTTGAAAAAAGTTTTTCTTTGGTAATGACAATATTTTAATGTATACCATTTTTAATTTTAATTGTTAAATATTAAATTTTTGTACCTACCTCAATAATTCAAACACATGTATATAATGTAGTTCGTTTTTTTATTTAGTCAACTATGGAAATCTTGTACCTAAAATATTTTAAATGCTACAAATTAATTACTATGAAACTTGTGTTATTTTGTAAAATTTACTGGATTTTTTTTTCTTCTTTTCATGTTGACAGCTATGTCTAAGTCTATTATTAAAAAGTTATGTAATTCTGTATAGGTTTTATACTAAACTAAAGTCAAAATTTAAGGGAACAGCCAGAAAAAGTGCTTTTATATTTTCAAGACATTTTAAAACTTAGTTCTTGACAGATTTAAAATTGTATACTTGTTTCTTCAAACCTCTAATGTGTATTGCTAATTCAAATTATTTTACTTTTACAACATGTTGTGTTTATTTTATGTTTATATTTTTTACATTGCATTTGCTTTTGCAACATATCTGTTTCATGTCTATTTAATGTTTATTTTTTTATTATGATTATGTTAGGCAAGGAATTTTAATTAATGATTTTTTATCTTTATTAATAAATTAAAACTTAGATTTATTTTTCAACACAATCCTTCATTTGCAGTATGCTTAGACAAAGTAGGTTTTATAATTTAATAGCAAAAAGATCATTCTTTTTGTTTTGTGACATAACAGACCTTTGGAATTATATCAAGTCTGTCATACTTTTTATGAATATTTGTAGCTTATCGAAATTTTTATGAAATTGGTTTAAGACTTTTATGATTTTTCTTTCTCTTAATAACTGTAATTAAAAATTTATATATATATATATTTTACACTTGTTTACTGTTGTGCACTTATGTATCTTTGCCTATTGTATTTTCTTATGTTAATGTATAGTCTGCATAAGATTTAAATTAAGCTGTTTCCATTTTATACAACTGATAAAATACTTGTGTAAAAAATTTATTCTTCAAATGTAAAAATTTTTCTGCGTTTTTCAAAAATTTTTTTTTTTGAAAAACGATTTAAATTGGGTTAAAACTTTTTCGCTGTTTAAGTAATCAATTTTTTTAATGAAAGGAAATACTTTTTAAAATAAATTAATTTAAAATAGTAACTCATATTGATGTTTTTTAGCTTCGTTTTCTTATTATAAAAAAGAAACTACTAAAATATTTTACCTATATGATGTCTTTTTAACACTTTGCAACATTATAAAAACTAACAAAATAATTTTTTTTATCTTTATTAGTATTTGAATTTCTAAAAAAGTTCATTTCTCTTATATGTTGACTATTTTAAAAATATGTATGAAAAAATACATATATTGTTCTTATAATAATATTCTTGTATGTTTTCTTTTATGTTAACTCTCGAATAAGGTAATTTTGATTTTTATGAATAACTTTGGAATGATAAAAATCTTTTTTCGTCACACCGAATATATATACAAAAATCAAAAGTACATCGATATTCAAAAATGACAATTATTGCTCATTGAAATTAAAATATTGTGTAAACTTCTATAGCCATTTAAAATTTACAACTTGCACATTTTGCGCTATTCTTATTAAGTGTTAAATTTAAGTTCTTGAGCTTTAAATTAAGTTCTTGAGCTTTAAATTAAGTTCTTGAGCTTTAAATTAAGTTATTAAGCTTTAAATTAAGTTATTAAATGTTGAATTAAGTTATTAAGCGCTAAATTTAAAACATTCAAGTTTATATGATTTGTCAGAAATTATTTGCATTCTACTAATCTAATAAAGATGACGTAGTTTTTTAAAACTAATCTTTACGCCCTTTAAATGAATACCATATAATTCTAACTTCTGTTATTCATTTATCTCAATTGTAACATGAATGTAATATAACAATAATCTGCTAACCTCTGTCAGATAAATAAAACAAACAACGAAAGATAGCCAAAATAACATTCCAGACTAAGTCTAATAGAAAGAAGATCATTCTATTAATCTTTGAAGTTTTGTAATCTATGAAGAAAAGTTTGGTTTTATTAGCGGATAATTACGTTATAGCCCAAATTATTAAGAAATTAGAAAAAATTTCCAAACAAGATTTTTATATATATAATTGAATTCTCATTATGGTTGTGTATTCCTGAAATTACCTTAATGAAATTTTTAATTTATAAATATATATATATACACATGCACTATTTACCAGTAAGCAATTGGACTTCAGTAATAAAAGAGATAAAAACAATTTATTCATATTCAATGGTTGCTAAAACCTCCAGGTAATTAACCACCTTAACCCTCCGGGGTCAGCTTTCCACAAGTGTTTGGATCAGCTTTCCACAGGGATATTTCCTTCCACTCCGCTTGGAGAAGAGCTGGTAAGTTCTTTCACCGATTTTGGATGCTTTCTGCACCCCTTAATTCGGTGATTCAACTCATCTCAGAGGTTTTCTATAGGATTTAGGTGTGGATTCTAGGCAGGCCAGTTCATACAGTTCACCCTGTTGTCACAATTTCCATAGTGGACCTTGCAACATAAGAAGTGACATTGTCATTCCGAAAGTAACAATGATCCAATACCTAAAATTGTAACAGCGTAGGAAGCACATTGTTATCTAGAATAGTGGAGTAGCAGTCGGCATTGAGCTTACCATGAATTAGGGTCAAGGGTCTCAGTTCATACCACGAGAAACTTCCTCACACCTTCTTCAAACTTTGCTGTACATACAATGCATTCTGGCAAAAGAGTCTTCCATGCACTCGCCGAACCCAGGTACTGCCAACCAGCTGATAAGGATTGAACCTTGATTCAGCACTCTAGAGAATCTGTTTCCACTCATCTATGATCCAATTTCAGCATTCCTTCCACTATCTCAACTAAGCAGTGTGGCTGGATTTTGTAATCGAAAGGTTATGAATAGTAGCATGACCATGGAAACGAAGCATATGTGTTTTTTTGTGAATGGTATTAATCAAAATAACAATCCAGCTTGTCTGAACTCCTGGAGTATGTGGCCCAACAGTTTGGTGCAGTTTTCCTAAATATCTCTGAACAGCAATTGTTGGTCTCTATCTATTACTTTGTCGTGTTCAAGCACATTTCAAAAATACCTAATCAGCTTCCACAGCTAAATCAAACCACTGTCGATTTTGATTTGTTTAACTTACCATCTGCATCCCTTAAGGATCTGCCATTTCTATGATATCTAACAATTATGACTTTTTCATAGTCAGACAGTTCAAAATTTCGTGGTATCTTATATGCAACTAATGCCATTCATGTTTCCTACATGATATTTAAGTACAAAAGTTGTGATCTAGAGCCACACATATCCTTATTTGCATGGGTGTCAAAATACTTATTGGTAAATTGTATATGTGTGTGTATATATATAAATGAGAAACTGAACTGATAGCTATTCTAAAATGAAATAGAAGTTTAATAAATCACGATGAATAATAACACTAAATATAATTATTTGTTGTTTTACTATTTATCTTATTTTAATCAGATATTGCTTTTAGTATCCTAGAGATTAAATTTTAAACTGTTTTGGGGACAAATCACCCCTCCATGCATAATTTTTTTAAATTCTTCACATTTGTATTCCTCCCAATCTTTTTATTTTTTGAATAAGTCATTCTTGCTATTGATTGAATATGATATGAAATATCAATTTTTGATAGTTAAAGTTAAAATATGCATTTCATTTAGAAGAAATAAGTTATTTTTTATTAATCTCAAATATCTCATTTTTCTGATGATAAGAAATTATGATGTGATTATTCAATAATTTGAACTAAGTTGTGTAATATAAACATCCAATTTTGCATCATTTGAGGAAAGCTAGTTTTCATCCTTTACCAAATGAAGCTGTGTTTACAATATTTGGTTGTCTTATGATTTATTTTTAGTCATTTTATGTACTTTTTGAATTTATCGTGCTTTATTTACTTTTGCTTTAATGATGATGCCAAATAGAGAGATATTTGTAAGATTCAGAATTATTATATTTTTATTCACTTTAATGTTTGAAGTCGTTTTAATTGTTAAAGTATATGGTTTTACAAAAAAAAATTCATATAAAATAGAGTTTTGTATTTTATTTTACAAATAAATGTTTTTTTATAGAATTGTGTTTCTATTATTTTTTGCAACTGATTTGCAATAATTGCACTCTATGTAAAATAATAATTTACATTCCATCTGTTTTCTTGATATGAATTTTAATATTTCCTTAAAATGCAGCCAGTAATGATATTTTAAAAAATCTAATTTTTTCTTAACTTATTCTCATTTTTTTTTTTTTAAAAAAAAGAACATGTTACGATATTTTGTGGAAGGTTGTCACTGATCGCACTAATATAATAAGTTGTCACTGAATTTGAGAAAAACTGTCATTTAATATCTTCTCTTGATCTCAATAACTATACAGCAGTAAAAACTCTCCCTTAGTAGTTTTCATGCTAATAATTAGCTTTAGTTGTTGAAACTATGTTAATATGGTTGATGCTAACAATTATTTTGCCAGGGGTTGTAGTTGTCCAGATAAGCTTGATTTTTGTGTTAAACACAAATATNTTGCCTAGTGTATTTTCTTATGTTAATGTATGGTCTGCATAAAATTTAAATTAAGTCGTGTCCATTTTATACAACTGATAAACTACTTGTGTAAAAAATTTATTCCACTAACGTTTTCTTATTATAAAAAAGAAACTAAGCTATTCTAAATATTTTGCCAACATGATGTGTTTATAACAATTTGCAACATTATTGATCAAAAACTAACAAAATAATTCTTTATCTTTGTTAGTATTTGAATTTCTAAAAAAGTTCATTTCTCTTATATGTTGACTATGGTAAAAATATGTATGAAAAGATACTTATATTATTCTTATAATAATATTCTTGTATGTTTTCTTTTATGTTAACTCTCAAATAAGGTAATTTTTATAAATAACTTTGGAATGATAAAAATCTTTTTTTGTCACACCAAATATATATACAAAAATCAAAGTTACTTTTAATTTTCAGTGTTCAAAAATTACAATTATTGTCATTGAAATTAAAATATTGTGTGAACTTCTATAGCCATTTAAAATTTACAAATTTCACATTTTTGCGCTATTCTTATTAAATGTTAAATTTAAGTTATTAAGCATTAAATTAAGTTATTAAATGGTGAATTAAGTTATTAAGTGTTAAATTTGTAACATTCAAGTTTATATGACTTATCAGAAATTATTTGCATTCTACTCACCTAATAAAGACCACTTATGATGTAGTATTTAAAACTAATTCTTACTCCCCTTAAATGAATACCATGTAATTCCATCTTCTATTATTCATTTATCTCAATTGTAACATGAATGTAATATAACAATAATCTGCTAACCTCTGTCTGATAAATAAAAGAAGCAACAAAAGATAGGCAAATTAACATTCCAGACTAGGTCTAATAGAAAAAAAATCATTCTGTTTATCTTTGAAGTTTTGTAATCTATGAAGAAAAGTTTGGTTTTATTAGCAGCCCAAATTATTAAGAATTTAGAAAACATTTCCAAACAAGATTTTTATATTTATAATTGAATTCTCATTATGGTTGTGTATTCCTGAAATTACCTTGATGAAATATTTAATTTATCCATATATATATATAAATATACGCACTATTTACCAATAAGTAATTGGACTTCAGTAATAAAAGAGATAAAAACAATTTATTCATATTCAATGGTTGCTAGAGCCTCCACATGAGGTAATTATCCACCTTAACCCTCCGTGGTCAGCTTTCCACAAGTGTTTGGATCATAGACAGTGGTATTTCCTTCCACTCCGCTTGGAGAAGACATGTAAGTTTTTTCACCGATTTTGGATGCTTTCTGCATCCCTTAATTCAGTGATTCAATTCATCTCAGAGGTTTTCTATAGGATTTAGGTCTGTATTCTAGGCAGGCCAGTTCATATGGTTCACCCCGTTGTCACAATACCAATCCATGGTGGACCTCGCAACGTAAGAAGTGACGTTGTCATTCCGAAAGTAACAATGATCCAATACCTAAATTCGTAACAGCGTAGGAAGCACATTGTTATCTACAATAGTGGAGTAGTAGTCGACATTGAGCTTGCCATGAATTAGGGTCAAGGGTCGCAGTTCATACCACAAGGAACTTCCTTACACCTTCTTCAAACTTTGCTGAACATACAATGCATTCTGGCAAAAGGTGTCTTCCACGCACTCGTCAAACCCAGGTACTGCCAACCAGATGATAAGGATTGAACCTTGATTCATCACTCTTGAGAATCTGTTTCCACTCATCTATGATCCAATTTCGACGTTCCTTGCACTACCTCAACTAAGCAGTGTGGTTGGATTTTGTAATCAAAAGGTTATGAGCTGTAGCACGACCATGGAAACAAAGCATATGTGCTTTTTTGTGAATGGTATTCATCAAAATAACAATCCAGCTTGTCAGAACTCCAGGAGTATGTTGCCCAACAGTTTGGAGCAGTTTTCCCAATTATCTTTGAACAGCAGTCGTTGGTCTCTATCTATTATTTTCATGAGTCTGTCGGGTCGAAGCCCATTTCAAAAAATACATAATCTACTTCCACAGCTTAATCAAACCACTGTCGATTTTGATATGTTTAACTTACTAAATATATTCCTTAAGGATCTGCCATTTCTATGATATCTAACAATTACGCATTTCTCATAGTCAGACAGATCAAAATTTCGTGGTATCTTAAATACGACTAATACCATTGATGTTTCCTACTTAATATTTAAGTTCAAAAGTTGTGACCTAGGACCACACATATCCTTATTTGCATGGGTGTCCAAATACTTATTGGTAAATTGTATGTGTATATATATCTATATATATATGTATAAAAATGAGAAACTGAACTGATAGCTATTCTAAAATGAAATGGTAGTTTAATAAATCACGATAAATAATAACACTAAAATTAATAAATTGTTGTTTTACTATTTATCTTATTTTGATCAGATATTGGTTTTAGTATCCTAGAAATTAAATTTTAAACTGTTTTGGGGGCAAATCACCTCTGCATGCATAATTTTTTAAAATTCTTTTCATTTGTATTCCTCCCAATGTTTTTATTTTTTGAATTAGTCATTCTTGCTATTGATTGAATATGATATAAAATATTAACTTTCCATAGTTAAAGTTAAAATATGCATTTCATTTAGAAGAAATAAATTATTTTTAACTAATCTCATAATTATTTTTAACTAACTAATATCTCATAATTTCCTGATGAGAAGAAATTATGACATGATTATTCAATAATTTAAACTAAGTTGTGTTACATAAACATCCAATTTTTCATTATTTGAGGACAGCTAGTTTTCATCCTTTACTAAATGAAACTGTGTTTACAATATTTGGTTGTCTTATAATTTATTTTTAGTCATTTTATGTATTTTTTGAATTTATCATGCTTTATTTACTTTTGCTTTAATGTTGATGCCAAATAGAGAGATATTTGTAAGATTCAGAATTATTATATTTTTATTCACTTTAATGTTTGAAGTCGTTTTAATTGTTAAAGTATATGGTTTTACTAAAAAAATTTAATATAAAATCGATTTTTGTATTTTATTTTACAAATAAATGTTTTTTTATAAAATTGTGTTTTAATTATTTTTTGCAACTGATTTCCGATAATTGCACTCTATGTAAAATAATAATTTATATTCCACCTGTTTTCTTTATATGAATTTTAATATTTCTTTAATATGTAGCCAACATTGATATTTTGAAATTCTAATTTTTTCTTCTTTTTCTTAGCTTATTTTCAGTCCTTTTTTATTTTTTTTTACGGAAAAAAAAAATTATTACATATTTTGTCACTGATCTCACTATTATAGTAAGTTGTCACTGAATTTGATGAAAACTGTCATTTAATATCTTCTCTTGATCTCAATAACTAGACAGCAGTAAAAAACTCTCCCTTAGTAGTTTTCATGCTAATAATTATATTTTGTTTATTGAAACTATGCTAATATGGTTGGTGCTAGCAATTATTTTGATTATCCATGCCAGATTTTGTAGTTGTCCAGATACACTTTATTTTTATGTTAAGCACAAATATTATGTCTAATTTTAAAATATTTTTGAATCGAAATATTTGGATTTTTAAGCCTATATCTTTTTATTTTATTTAACAATGATAGTAAAAATCACAAAAGTTCATAGTTCATACTTAAGGACAGTCCACTAATATACATAGTTCAGCCAAATATCCTAACCATCAGAATTCATGGTATCAAACGTTTGGGGAGTCATTTTATGAAAAAAGGACTCAAATGACAATTTTAATTTATCAAATTTCTGTGGTTATGAATTCAGGGATCGAACCCTCTTTATTATTTTCTGCAAAGTAGTAACAAATCTTTTACCAATGGAGTTTTGCCATTTCACAGTTATTGATTCATTTCTTTCTTCTGATCTTAAAAATAATCAATCTCAATCAACAATACAGTATTTATATTAATATTAAATGGGAAGCTTTGAGGGAATGATCATCCACAAAATTGCTTTTGTACAAAAATATTTAAAAGATATTCAATGCGTGTTTGTTTCCAGATTGTTGAAACCCTGTTTTAAACTTATTTGGTCAGGTCTTGAATTTATTTTGAAGTCTTAAGTTCATTTACAGATGGCAATTAAATGTTTTTATGAGGGTACATTAACAAATTTTTTTTAATGCAACAGTGCTATAAAAATTTTCTGTTTATTAATCTCAATCTGTAATTAGTTGTTCACTGCTCTGTTAATAAAATTATTCTGGAAACAGTTTAAACATTCTGTTCTTAACAAGGTATTAAGTTGTTTTATCAATTTATAAGAATCTACAACCTGTTATAAACACCTAGTATATTTTATTAATCTTTTGCAATAAAATTTGCCTTTATTTTGTTCAAGTAGGTTATGGTTTTTGTTTATCGCTTGCTGTAAAGTAGTCTGGTATGCGAATACTCTACCGAAAAAGCCATGATTTTTTTATTTTGCCGACAATGAGGTCTGATATTCAGAACAAAAACATGCTTCTCTAAATGAGTTTTTCATCACAATAGTGAGATAGATTAAATTCAGAAAAACGTTAGCTCATACTTTTTAATCATATTCCAGCAACTATCTGTACAAATTTTAGTCTTTGATTTCAATTATTTGATAGATAAATGGTCAACATAGATTAAATTAAGTTATCAAAGTCTGATGTTTGAAATTTGATGAATTAGATTTCAACAGATGAATTTTTTGGGGCAAATGCATGCCCCTTAAAATTAGTGTTCTGCAGTTTAAAAAATGAAATATTTTGTTTGGATTGCAATAATATTGTTTAGTGAATCGAAGGTTAACTTAATTTTTCTTAAAATTCAACTTTGTGCCGGTCAGACCTTTTAACAGAAACGATTGGAAAAAAAAAAATTGAAATGATAGCAATACTTTAATAAATTTGACTCAATCTGATTTAATAACAAGCTGTAGCAGAATAATACAATTAGATACATTGGTTCAATATTATGTTTTGCTTATTAAAGTAAATGATTATTAAAAGCTAATTATCAAAAGCTAATTTTAAATTTTTTTAATTTCGTTTTAGAAACATTTTAATGTTTTTCCAGTACAATATTTCATTTCATACTTTTTAAGGTTAAATTTTAAACAAAAAAAAATCAGGAATAAATTTTTGCTAATTTTATATATTAATAAATTATATTAATATGCTTATATTTTATTTATGTTAAGGATATGTTTATATTTTAATGTGCTTATTATTTGATGCGTTTACAAATTTCATTATATGTAGTTAAAAACAAACAATTTTGAAATTTTGATTTATGCTTTAATATGAGCTCTTTTTATTTTTCTCATCTCCTTATTTTTTTCATGTTTGATCCATTTTTTTCCTTGCTGTTGTTTCTAATGCTGTTGTTTCTTTAACTTAAAAGATTTGAAAGTCAAGACATGAATTAACGCACTTCCTTCTTCTACGACTCTGCCATAACCATCTAGATCAGAGTTTCTTAACCTGTGGTTCATGGACCCCTTAGGGGTCCATGGGTCATATTTTGGGGGTACGCCAACTCTTTTTAAGACGATTGGAACAATAATATTTAAATAACATTGATCTTTTTTTTTTCTAAAAGGTGAAAATACATACATATTTGAAACTAGGTGATTGAGATACCCCAAATTCAGTGCTACCCCTCATTTTTTATGAGCCGTCCCTTTGCTCCTTTCTCTTAATTATGCCAGCTATCCTCCCCAATATGAGGAAAAGAACATTCGCAAACCATATAAAGTTTAACATTTTTACGAACACAAAGTAGCCTTCGAATTTCATTTCAATTGAAAATAAAGTAAAAATAATTTATGGTTTTTGCAAAAATTTTTTTTACAGGGGGTGGTCTGTGACTTCTTAAAAATTTTTAAAAAGGGTCCATTATAACTGAAAGGTTAAGAAACACTGATCTAGATGGTTAGGACTCTGCACACACTTCCATTTAAAACATGGGAAGGTGCTGCCATAGTTAGAGTGTTACGCCATCTGTAGCCCATTTCGATAACCAATAGGTAAAGAGTTCTCCTTTACATCTCTCTCGGCTGTTTTGGTCAGGAAAGTTTGTTTACCTGTAACCGTAACTTATTTACTGCTAAAGCAAAAATACTGTTTGCTAAGAGCTAAACTTATTTACTATTCGCATTTATTTTAATAAATCGACCCTTTAAATTTTTTGATTAAAATTCCTTAAGATGGAAGTACTATCAATTAACTCTGATTCGAAACTCACAGATGTATTAAATCAAAATGCTGAGTAAGGTTCTTTTTTTAATTTTATTTCTTAACTTACCTACCGGCATAAAATTTTTTCTCCTAAATATCCATCTAGTCTGGACGACTTAAATGAAATAACATAATTTTATTAATATATAGGTACTTAAAAATGACTTCATTAATTTATTTTGTATGTATTTCCTTATATACTGTTAATTTATTTTCTAGGAGATTAACAGTTCTGTACTTTTATGTTGAAGATTCTGCAGAATGTCATCAGATGAGTGATGTTGTTACTGAACTAAGTAAAGACTCTAGATTTAAAGATATTACTTTAGGGAAAGTAGGTTTTAAGTTCTGCCATGAAATTTTTGCCTTAGCTGTATTTTAATTTGCTATGATTACGTAGGAGATCATTGTTAAAATTATAATCTATGTAATTGATTATTTTAACCTAATGTTGAGGAAACAAATTCTCTCAACACTTATGATTGAGTATGACTATATATAAAAATCGGAAAATCTTGCTAAGAATTTGTTTAAAAGTAATGCATAAAAAATATTTTTTTTCTAGAAATTTTTTCTAATGTGGAAGAAATAATTTATCAACTCTATTTTAATCAATAGTTTTTCTACTTTTAATTTCTTAATTTCATTTTGTTTTGCATTCATATTTTAATTATCTCAAAATTTCTAACATGTAAATTTCTTTTTTTTAAGCATTCTAATTCTTATTCATACTCAAAACTTTTTAAATAAAAACTCACAAGAAAAAAAATTACAAAATTCAAATATTAATGTTGGTTAAAGCAAGATAGGATAGGATTATTCAGATTTTCTAAAGTATTCAATTCTTAATAAAAATTAAAAGAAAACACGAAGACCCAAAACTTACAAATAAATAAATCATAACATAGTTGAAATTAGAGAATTTTTCTTTTTTAGGGATTCAGTTTCACTTTACAAAGTTAATATTTTGATTGTCAAAATCAAACTATGGTTCGAACACAAAACTGAATGTATTCATAGCTATCTAATCTAAACACCCATAAGCAGATTATTTTAACTTTATCTGAATAATTTTAATGATAGGCATACATATTTTTCTTTGTAAAAAATGTTGATTTTTTTCCTTCCCTTTGAAAGTATTTTTCAACTGCGTCTACTTTTCCCCGCCATTCTATTAGTTAAGTAAAATTGTGTTTTATATGCTTTAAAGTAAGGAAATACAATTATGCATCATTATTTGAACTTAAGAATCCAATTTTAATTTTTTGATAGAGCTTAAAGAAAATGCCTTTTTTCAATTTAATTTTTTGTATTAAATTGTACTATTATAATAATTTATGCGATTTTCTTTATTCTACAAACCCTAATATTGAACAAGATTTGAGGGTAGAGACATAATTTTTAAATTGCTATTTGATAATTCTTTAAATAAATAAATTTTTATAGCATATTTTTAAAATCACTACAGTATATCTTCTTTCTGGTGAAGAGAAAGTTTTGTGACATATCGTGTCAAATCTTTTCTATGGAATTTTATATTCAGTAAAATATATGATTTATTTTTTTCCACTACATACAAAATAAGATTGTGACACTATTTTTTTTTTTTTTTTTTTTTCAAAAAAAATTTCTATCAAGTTCTGAGTGTTCTTATTAAATTATATTTTTTGCATTGTTATTCTAATTTTTATTTATTATTATTTTTTAGTTATTATTATTTTTTAGTTAAAACTTTTATTTATTATGATGTGCTACAAGTTTTCATAATGTCATTTAGACAAATGTAAACAGTCTTCATTTTGCTACCTATTTCATCTTTGTTTTGTTATAGAAAAAACAAGTTTGATCACCTACTGAAGGTATAAAACAAGCTTTGTTCTCGATAAGTGAAAGTTTTTCTAGAAATTGAAATTGACTTGAGATGAGATAAGATATGTTATTGAAAACTATTTTAATATTACCGTTTATCACAGTTTATGAAAATTAATCTAGATTATCTCGCAGTGGACTGACCGTTAAGACACGGTTCCCAGCAGATCACCGAAGTCAAGCATCACTGGCTACAGTCAGTGTGCGGGTGGGTGACCACTTGGATCAGTCTGCGTAGGGACCGAGGGTGTGCGGTATTGGTCCGCGTTAAACTGTGCTACTGTAAAGTGCTCGACTTCGCGCGCAGGTCGTCGGGCTACCGAAGCGGGGGTGCCATCTCTTCCGCATAGGATCAAAATTGTGATGGCATGTCTTCGGATCATCCTCCGGGATGTTTCCCAGACCGTCACCAATAGCCCATTGTGCAGCTCTAGTGCGACGTAAAGTAACAACAACTAATCTAGATTAAATGCAATATTAGACAAAAAATTTTTTGGAATTAATCGTTGTATTGCAAATAAATACTGACACTAAGTAAATCAAATTAAGCGTATATATTGCATATTATGTTAAAACTTAGGATAATAATGAGGAAAGAAAATACTACAGATATAAATAGTAAAACAACAAAGGGCTACTGGAAGTACATTATAAGATAAATGGAACAATTTAAAGCCAATTCTAATAAAAAATTAAAACAATGAATCTAGTGTTTAATATATGTATGATTACTCAAAAACAGTTGAAGCAATAATAAAACAAAGTGCTAAAGCAAGTAGAAGAAATTACTGTTTCGATGAAAGAAGAAAAAAAAAGAGAAGCATCATAATGCAAACAACCCAATTGTTCAAAGCTTGATAAACATCAGCCATTACCTATAGACCAGAATTTTTGACAGATTATTGAAACAATAGTTTAATCAGAAACCTATTCATTCTTTAAATAATGACAAAATTGTATTTATTAGTAATGGTGTAGCTTAACTACCAACATTTCTTGCGTAAGGCTTTACACAGGAAGGAAAATAGTGTCTTATTTTCTACACCAGAACGAAACAACATAAAGCAGAACCAGTCAGAAGGTTGTTCGAGCTACAAATTGGAACTTTACAAGAAACTTTAGTTCAGAACTATGGTTCTAAGGATTCTTAAAATACATATCTGGGAATTTGATCTAAGTTTAAAAAAAAGAAACGAGATACAGGTTATCTCGAACGTTGATTGGAACTATAGATCATGAAAAGGTTTTGAATATGGCTGTAAGAAGAGAAAAAAAAATGAACTTACCTAGTTATTTTTTAAACTGATTGTTTGCAACAAGGTTTTAAAAATTGCATTTTTATTTTCCATTGCAGATTGAAGCTACCAAATGTGAAGGAATTGCTAAAAGATATGATGTTACTAGTGCACCAACTTTCATTTTTATTTCAGTTAGTAAATTTATTATTTATTTACTCCTAGTTATTTGTTCGATCTATAATCACTTTTATTTTATTCCTACTTTAAATTATTGTTTTGTTTTATTAGAAAAAATCAGTTGCTGATAAATTAATTGGGGCCAATGTTCCAGCATTCTCAAAAAAACTAAAAGAAAATTTAGAAAATATTCAAGCTAATGATAGTGAAGAAGTAAGTATCTTTGATAATGCATACTGACCATTTATAATTTTTTATGTAAGTGTAAATTGAATAGTATTTAAAAATAACAAATATTTTCTGAAATAATTGATTTCATATCATTTTATTTGTGTGATTTCCTCATTCATTGTGTATTTTTTGATGAAGGGAGGGAGGGATTTAAGGAAGGACAATTGATTTCAGTAAAATATTAAACGTGCGTTTATTATGCTTTTTATAAACAACATATGTGTTAAATATGATAGAAGTTGAATATTTGAATTGGAATAAACTGAAATCAGAATTTTCTAAATTTTGAATGCTGTTGAGTAATTCAAAAGATAGAATGAAGTTCAAACCTTGTTTTTGTAAAATCATAATTGTAATTTATTTATTATTATTATTATTTTTATAAGGTTTGCTATTTATGATAATTCCATTTTTTTTCTCATTAACCTTAATTTTACTAATCTTATAGCATAAAGTTTTCAAACAATGAGTATTTCAAGTATTTTGTAAACTATTTTGTGTTTAAATAAAAAATTACAAAAAAAATTAATAAAATTTAAATAAAATAATTACTGAAAGTTTTAAAATAAAATAATTATTATCAAATATTAATTATTAGTTTCAAAAATATATTTTTGCAGTGAACTGCATTGATTCATACATTAAACTAATGTGATAAAGACAAAATTTACTACTGGTTATATAGTTATATAAATATGTTGCATGGCAGTTTACTGTTTGATTTTTATTTCTTTATTATTTCTTTATTAGTGTTAATCTATTTGTTGGTGCTCTACAAATTTGTTTTGGGGTAAATTTCGTTATAGTTCTGATTGTAAAATAAAATAAGAGAAATATTTTTTTTCGGAGTCAAAATTTTAAAAAATAAAAGTTTGTCAAGGATTTATTATATTTATTATTATTATTAAATTACATGTATATTTTCCAATTTCTATGTAGCCAATGAAAACATTTTATTATCTATTCTTAAATTTTGTATAAATTAGAAAACAGATTAATTAGAAAAGTTGTTAAAAGTATTGAGTTAATTTTTTTTAGAAAATTTTCAGTTCCCCCAGAGCTGTATTATATTTTGCAATTTATTATATTAAAAACAAATTATTACTATTATTTTATTTTTCTATTTTCGATTAACTTTTATATTCTTATTAGAAACAATTTTTATTCAAAATTGAAATCTTATCAGCAATAAACAATTTTACTCTTTTTCAATGATATTTCTTATTACATAGATGACAAAATACTATCTGTGCTACTATAATTCTCACCACATGCTTGAAATAGCTAATCCCTGGTTTTTTAGATCAGTGGTTATAAAATAGTGGCCCGCATCTGGCACACGAAGCCTTTTTTTGTGGCCCGCGAACTAAAATATGTTAGTTGTCGTTCTTTTTTTTTTGGGACAATTTTCTTAAAAATCTATATGAGTTTAAAATACATTTCTTTCGTTTTGAAAAACCTAAATTCTTCCTTTCTGTGAAATTTAACATTCCAACGATTGGAACGGTTTCAGGTTTTGCATCCAAGAAAATATTTATTCAAATACAAAAATAATCGTGTATGTTGCTTTTTTTTATTTATTTATTTATTTTTTTGTATTTTGTGAACATAATTTTGCTTGTGCGTATCAGAAATTTTCTCGAAGAAATTTTCCCATTTAACTTTTTGAAACTACTCATTTTGGACGAAATTATTTACATTTGTAAATTTTAAAACTCATAAAAGAGGGAATGGATATTATGTTTTATTTAAATTCTTTGAATTGAATATTGCATGAGCTGAAAAGAAAAGAAAAAAATTTAATTTTAGATACTTGAGAATTTTTTTGTTGCTATAATTCCTAAAAAGTTGAAATTTTTTTATAATTTATCACAGAATTAAATTTAAAAGGAAAAAAAATCTCTTCACTAAGTTTCTGATTAAGAGAAGATTCAAAATGATATGTAACAAGCATTATTTGTAATGCTTGTTATTTTGTTTTTTAATATTAAGAAACTTTGATAAAAATCTGACAGTAATATTTAATGTTTCTTCAAACATAACAGAGTCCTAAATAAAATTTTGATGAAGTTGTGGCCCGCCATTTGACTGTTGTTTTTAATTGCGGCCCCCGGTCACATGTAAGTTGGAAACCCCTGTTTTAGATGAATAAAATAAGTTATTTTGGTGAAAACAGTAATAAAATACGTTTTGGCAAGGATTGGAAAATTATAACCAACTCGTTCATATTGGATATCTCATTCATATAAGGTTCTCCATGTGTCAAAAAAATACTATGCCTAAGATGTCTTATAAAACAGAAAATTGCACATTGCCATTGAGATTCCTGTGATTCAACCTTACCCTGAAAATTTCTCTTTGAATTGAATTCTAATTGATAATACATTTGGAAAAATTTATTTTATTTGGCAATTTATATGCTATAATAAGCATTAAAAGTATTAAATTTTACACTTATATAATTATTTTGTTATGAAATTATGCTAGAACATTTTATAATATAATTTTATGTTAATATTCAATGTTTTTAGGATTTGGATACAAGATTAAAAAAATTAATTAATAAAGCCCCTGTTATGCTTTTCATGAAGGGAAACCCAACTGGTCCAAGATGTGGTATGTTAATCAGTTTTTGCTTTTAATTTTAAAGATTTATTTATGTAAATTAAGCTCCTAAAAATGACCTTCTCATTCATTAGTTCCTTTTTCCCTTAAGATTAGTAAGTCTTGAAAAATCAAGGTTAACTACATTTAATTTATTTGCTTTTAAATATTCCAATTTATTGTGAAATGCATTTTTATTTTGACTTGATTTCTTAATTGTTTTTCATTACTTGCCTACAGTTTCTTTTCTTTTTTTAAAATTTATGACAGAAATCAGCTTTTTTTAAAATTTTGAAGTGGGTTAAGATGATTATTGCTATTGAAAATAACATTCTGTCAGCATTTAATGAGAAAAAAACAATGCGTTTTAAGCTTGTATTTTCTTCATTATTAAAACAGAATTAAAAACTGCTTTGGTTATATATGGTTTGGTGAAGTTTCAGTAAATAAGTTTTTTTTCGTTAGAAATCAGGTATTTAAAGTTGCCAAAGATTTTTCATAATGATTCGTGAAAAGTGGAGTAAAAGCAAAGTTTTGCAAGGCTTTTACACATATAAGTCCGTTATTTTTGTGTCTCTTAAATGTTTTTACTATCTTAATGTTGTGGTGGTTAATACAAATTTTAAACCATATTTTTTAAACCCAGGATAAAATATGTAAGCATAAAAATTGGTACTATTATTAAGTATTGATTATAAAAGGTTTCAGATTTGTGGATTAAATGGCCATGAAATTATTTTAATGCACAATTTGTAGAAATGATGCTTTATTCGATAAAGGATTTTGTTTTTTCCATGCTTGCTACTTATACTGCCAATCCTTTTTTGTTTGATTTTAAAGATATGATTATGAACTTTTTACCCACTTAAGGAAACATTACAATGAAATTTGGTTAACCAATTCAGAGCCTGAACTAAACTTTCGCCACTTCGCCAAATATGATAAAATTGTAAATTCGGCAAAACAAATTGTCTTTTGGTGAACAATTTCAATGTTGGTAATATTCCTAAAATTCTGCTTTCACACGTTATTCGTGAGAGTTTTATTTTGTCTCCGTGTGGAGAGCGGCATTTTTCGACTTTCACAAGGCTCACTCCTGTTGTGCTAATTTGTACATTTCAAGTTCCATTCATGTGTACTCAGGGTATTCGGCAAAACCATCAGTTTTATCTATCCCTGAATATAAACACAACACCTATTTTTATCCTTTCTTGCCAATGATCCCATACAATCTTATTTCTGCTTGCTCATGCCATTCGTGAGCACTTATTTTTGTCTCTAGAGCAGTGTTTTGCTGTATCCGCTTATTATTTTTTTCATTTTCACATTATTTTTGAAGTGCTGGTGCTTTAATACTATACTATTACGACTTTCGAATTGGGCATTCAATTCTAAATTTTATACCAAATGTGTTTGTATTTTATAAAATAATTCCCTATATAGTTAATTTGCTTTTTGATTTGAAGTTTTTTTTATGGGAAAAAATGAATTATTAAATATTGTTGAAATTTGCCTTTTGCTAAGACATTTGAAATTTGGCTGATACTTTTGATATTTGACTAATAATTTGAGGTAATTAGTGCGTGTCCTGGTATTAATTGTGTTTGGTTCAACACTTTAGTTGCTTAATAATGCTTTTTAAAAAATTTCTTACACTTGAATTCTCTTTTCTCTTCATGAAAAGATCAATTAATAAAATTATGTTTTTCTCTTTTTGCTTTATCATTTGACTTTGCTAGTAAAATTGTTTGATTTCATTAAGATCTCTTTCATTCTGATTCAGAGATTGATATAAAATTTTCTAATCAGTATAGTGATTCAATATCCATATGAAATCAATTACCTTAATAATAATCAGTTAAAGCAAATTGAAATTATCTTTGTTTTTTAATACTTCTAACATTTGTATTTGTAGTGATGTATGTATTTTTCTCTTCTAAATTTTAATCTTTGCATAATGGCGTTGAATAATATAAATTTTAATTTCTAGGCTTTAGTAAACAAGTGATTGCTCTTTTGAATAGTTATAATGCTAAATATGAAACATTTGATATTTTAGAAGATTTTGAAGTTAGAGAAGGTATGTTTTTTTTTATTAATTAAAATATTTTGTAATTATTGAAGCTTTTTAAACATAATGGTTCTCTTTCTTTTTTCTCCTCTTAAAAGTAGATTTTGTGAATACAATTTTTTATGTGCAGATATTCTAATTACTTTTTCACTCCAGTTAGTTAGTCTGCTTTATATGTTACTAGGATTTTATTTGCTTTTAAACAACATTTAAATTAACTGTAAGAGTTTTTTTTTCTTTTAACAATATACTTGTAATTTTGTATACAATTTAAATCATTTTACATTGTATATTACGACCATAACTATTTAGTTTACAATTTAAGTGAATTAAAATTCAAAGTAAGTTTATAAATTCAACATAAATATTTGCCTTGATAAAAGCAATAGAAATTTGACGTAATAATTTCCCTTCACCCCTACTTTTATTTAACATCTTAATAAAGATTAATATGCATCTGATAGTTCTGATACTTAAAGTTTCAGGTTTTTGTAGCTTATCTTAGTTGTACCAGTATCAGTTTGTAACTGATAGTGAAAAAGAAAGAAAAAAGATACTTATGATGTCTGATATCTTCTTTCTTTGTTATTAATGAATCTAGATTAAAATTATATTTGATATTTTTTCAGAATTCAATTTTAAATTTATTTATGTCAGCAAGTTTTTAAATTTAACTTTTAAATTTATTTACTTATTTTAGCAGTGTGGGATGATTCAGTGAATATATTGAAATATGCAAAATCATTTNTTACTTTTTTTTTTTTTTTTTAAACTTTGTGACAGAAATCGGCTTTTTTCAAATTTATAGTGGGTTAAGATGATTATTTCTATTGAAAATAGCATTCTGTCAGCATTTAATGAAAAAAAAACAAGTTTTAAGCTTGTATTTTCTTCATTATTAAAAAGGAATTAAAAACTGCTTTGGTTATAAATGTCCCGTTAAAATGGTTTGATGAAGTTTCAGTAAATAAGTTTTTTTTTCGTTAGAAATCAGATATTAAAAGTTGCCAAGGATTTTTCATAATGATTCGTGAAAAGTGAGGAAAAGCATTAAAATTATTAGCATTTTTTAAAGTTTTGGGAGACTTTTACACATATTAGTCATCATTTTCAGGACTCTTAAATGTTTTTACAATCTTAATGTTGTAGTGGTTAATATAAATTTTAAACTATGTTTTTTAAACCCAGAATAAAATATGTAAGTCTAAAAATTGGTACTATTATTAAATATTGATCATAAAAGGATGAAATTATTTTAAGGCACAGTTTATAGAAATGATGCTTTATTCGATAAAAGGTACGTTTTGTTTTTTTCCATGCTTGCTACTCTTACTGCCAATCCTTTTTTATTTGATTTTAAAGATATGATTACGAACTTTTTACCTACTTAAGGAAACATTACAACAAAATTTGGTTATCCAATGCAGGGCCTGAACTAAACTTTCGCCACTTTGCCAAATGTGATAAAATTTTAAGTTCAACAAAGCAAATTGTCTTTTGGTGGACAATTTCACTGTTGGTAATTTCCCTAAATTCTGCTTTCACACCTCATTCTTGAGTGCTTGGTTTTGTCTTCTGGTAGAGAGTGACGTTTTTCGGCTTTCACAAGGCGCACTCCGGTTGTGCTTATTTGTACATTTCAGGTTCAATTCATGTGTACTTGGGGTGTTCTGCAAAACCATCAGTTTTATCCATCCCTGAATGTAAAGTCAACACCTACTTTTATCCTTTCTTGCCGATGACTCCTTTCTGCTTGCACTTATTTTTGTCTCTAGAGCAGTGTTTTGCTGCATCTACTTATTTTTTTTCTTCATTTTCACATTATTTTTGAAGTGCTGATGTTTTAATACTATACTGTTACGACTTTCGAATTGAGCATTTCAATTCTAAATTTTATACAAAATGTGTTTGTATTTTATAAAATAATTCCCTATATAGTTAATTTGCTTTTTAATTTGAAGTTTTTTATGGGAAAAAAATAAATTATTTAATATTCTTGAAATTTGCCTTTAGCTAAGACATTTGAAATTTGGCTGATACTTTTGATATTTGGCTAATAATTTGAGGTAATCAGTGCGTGTCCTGGTATTGATCGTGTTTGATTTGACACTTTAGTTGCTTAATGCTTTTTAAAATTTTTTTGATGCTTCTTGTATTCTCTTTTCTCTTCATGAAAAGATCAATTAATATTATTATTTTTTTCTCTTTTTGCTTTATCATTTGACTCTGCCAGTAAAATTGTTTGATTTCATTAAATTGAGTATATAATGTTATTTGTATTGTATTTGGTGCAATATTAAACATTTTCCTGTGTTGTATTAAAAAATAATGATTATAAGATAATAATTTTAAGATCTGATGTATTATAGTAAGTATTTTAAGATAATGATCATTCTGATTTAGAGATTGATCTAAAATTTTCTAATCAGTATAGTGATTCAATATCCATATGAACTACCTTATAATAATCAGTTAAATCAAATTGAAATTATCTTTGTTTTTTAATACTTCTAACATTTGTATTTGTAGTGATGTATGTATTTTTATCTTCTAAATTTTAATCTTTGCATAATGACATAGAATAATATAAATTTTAATTTCTAGGCTTTAGTAAACAAGTGATTGCTCTTTTGAATAGTTATAATGCTAAATATGAAACATTTGATATTTTAGAAGATTTTGAAGTTAGAGAAGGTATGTTTTTTTATTAATTAAAATATTTTGTAATTATTGATGCTTTTTGAACAGAATGTTTCTCTTTCTTTTTTCTCCTCTTAAAAGTAGATTTTGTGAACACAATTTTTATGTGCAGATATTCTAATTACTTTTTCACTCCAGTTGGTTAGTCTGCTTTATGTGTTACTAGAATTTTATTTGATGATTTCCCTTCACCCCCACTTTTATTTAACATCTTAATAAAGATTAATATGCATCTGATAGTTCTGATACTTAAAGTTTCAGATTTTTGTAGCTTATCTTAGTTGTACCAGTATCAGTTTGTAACTGATAGTGAAAAAGAAAGAAAAAAGATACTTATGATGTCTGATATCTTCTTTCTTTGTTATTAATGAATCTAGATTAAAATTATATTTGATATTTTTTCAGAATTCAATTTTAAATTTATTTATGTCAGCAAGTTTTTAAATTTAACTTTTAAATTTATTTACTTATTTTAGCAGTGTGGGATGATTCAGTGAATATATTGAAATATGCAAAATCATTTATTCATTCATGATATTCATCAAAATTCATTGTTAATCTTATTATTGTTCCTTTTTTTTATTGTCAGTATGCCTTAGTTATTCAGCACAATATTACCTTTAGTTAGTTTGCATGTACCCAATTTTGTTAAGCATTGAAATAATAGGATATGATTATTTATTTTGATTTAAATATTTTGTTAGAAAATTATGTCTGCTATTATTCAGGATCCAATTTTAATTTGGTTATTTTTCTGTTTTTAATATTTCCCGTCTTCCTCTAAAATTACTTTATCTAACTATTTATAGATTTTAGCAATATGATTTGTGTACACTATTGAAAATGTAATGCTAAAAAATCGTGTCCGATAAATGTCTAAAATCATCAAAATTCAATTTTTAATTTATTTATTCATTATTGTTCTATTTTTTATTATTCTTTACTTTTATTTATTATGATTTCAATTTTGGTAAATAAATAACATGTTCAATATCATTATGCAGTGAAAATCATATGATGAGCTATCTTCTATTTAAATTATGATATGGAAAAATTATGTTTCCTATTCTTTATGGCTCAATTTTAAATGTCGTGTTTTTAAATATTCCTTATCTTCTTTAACAATTCTACATCTTCAGTATTAGTATTTGTTGTAAATTTGGTTAATGGGCTGAAGAAATTCTTTTGTTCTAACCTTATATTCTTTTGATTTCAGTTTTAAATAAATTTATTAGTATTCTTTTTTATCTTCTTTTTTTAAAATATTTGATATTATGAGTGATGCGTTTGGCGTTCTTTGGAATTTAATTTTGAACTTGTTTTGATTGCTTTATTTTTCTTTTTAAATATTAATTTTCTTCACTTATTTTCTCTTATCTTCACTTTATTTATAATGAACTCTGATATTAAGTAAAAAAATTTTAAGTGTAACAGTTTATTTACTCTATTGATTAAAGATATTTGTCTTTTTGTATTAATAATTTACTACTCTAGTATTANAGAAGTGTGTGATGATTCAATGAATATATTGAAATATGCAAAATCATTTATTCATTCATGATATTCATTAAAATTCATTGTTAATCTTACTCATTATTGTTCCTTTTTTTTATTTTCAGTATGTCTTAATTATTCAGCACAATATTACTTTTGTTTTGTCAATATTACTTTGTCAGCAAGTTTTTAAATTTAACTTTTAAATTTATTTACTTATTTTAGAAGTTTGTGATGATTCAATGAATATATTGAAATATGCAAAATCATTTATTCATTCATGATATTCATTAAAATTCATTGTTAATCTTACTCATTATTGTTCCTTTTTTTTATTTTCAGTATGTCTTAATTATTCAGCACAATATTACTTTTGTTTTGTCAATATTACTTTGTCAGCAAGTTTTTAAATTTAACTTTTAAATTTATTTACTTATTTTAGAAGTTTGTGATGATTCAATGAATATATTGAAATATGCAAAATCATTTATTCATTCATGATATTCATTAAAATTCATTGTTAATCTTACTCATTATTGTTCCTTTTTTTTATTTTCAGTATGTCTTAATTATTCAGCACAATATTACTTTTGTTTTGTCAATATTACTTTGTCAGCAAGTTTTTAAATTTAACTTTTAAATTTATTTACTTATTTTAGAAGTTTGTGATGATTCAATGAATATATTGAAATATGCAAAATCATTTATTCATTCATGATATTCATTAAAATTCATTGTTAATCTTACTCATTATTGTTCCTTTTTTTTATTTTCAGTATGTCTTAATTATTCAGCACAATATTACTTTTGTTTTGTCAATATTACTTTGTCAGCAAGTTTTTAAATTTAACTTTTAAATTTATTTACTTATTTTAGAAGTTTGTGATGATTCAATGAATATATTGAAATATGCAAAATCATTTATTCATTCATGATATTCATTAAAATTCATTGTTAATCTTACTCATTATTGTTCCTTTTTTTTATTTTCAGTATGTCTTAATTATTCAGCACAATATTACTTTTGTTTAGTTTGGATGTAGCCAATTTTGTTAAACATAGGATATGATTATTTACTTAGATTTAAATATTTTGTTAGAAAATTATGTCTGCTGTTCTAAAATATCTAATTTTAATTTGGTTATTTTTCTGTTTTTAATATTTCCCGTCTTCCTCTAAAATTGCTTTATCTTTGGTTATGGTTATAAACTTTAGATCTATATTATGCAGAAAAAACTATGCCATAACTTTAAATTATGCTGAAAAAAGGGCCCATATGTTTGTGCTTTTATTATTAATAAAAAAGTATTTTAATATCTTGTCTTTGCTGTTAATAAATCTATTTGGCATTTTAGAAAATGGGCGAAATTGGGAGAATGTTTCTCCCCTATGGACTATTTTCCTATCTATTAACTTGGAAAACCGGTTTTGCTATGCAGAAAAGACTGCAACTTAAAATATAATTTTTTGTCTGCAGAACCATCATTAGGTTAAAGTCATAGATAATATTCTCCAGATTTAGATTTTAAATTTGTATTCTTCAGTATTTTTTTCTAACTGTTTATAAATTTTAGCAGTATGATTTGTTTACACTATTGAAAATGTAATGTTAAAAAATCTTGTCTGATGAATGTCTGAAATCATAAAAATTCAATTTTTAATTTATTTATTCATTATTATTCTATTTTTCATTATTCTTTATTTTTATTTATTATGATTTCAATTTTGGTAAATAAACAACACGTTCAATATCATTATGCAATGAAATCATATGATCTTCTAATTAAATTATGATATCGAAAAATTATGTCTGCTATTCTTTATGACTCAATGTTTTTAAATATTTCCTATCTTCTGTAACAATTCTACATATTCTGTATTAGTATTTGTTCTAAGTTTGGTTAACGGGCTGAAGAAATTCTTTTGATCTCACCTGATATTCTTTTGATTTCAGTTTTAAATCAATTTATTTGTATTATTTTTTTTCTTTCTTTTAATATTTGATATTATGAGTGATGCGTTTGGTTTTCTGTGGAATTTAATATAGAACTTGTTTTGATTGCTTTATTTTCCTTTTTAAATATTCATTTTCTTCACTTTATTTATAATGAACTCTGATATTAAGTAAAGAAATTATAAGTGATACTGTTTATTTACTCTATTGATTAAATATATTTGTCTTTTTGTATTAATAATTTACAACTCTAGTATTACGTCAATATCATATCTGGTAATCTTCTTAATTCAAATTTATATTTGTTTCTTATAGTTTTTCCTGTTTGTTCTTATTTTTTTTAAACTAATGCAATTACAAGTTAATTTGATATTGCTTGCTAACCTCTTGTGTTTTTTATTTTATTACAAAAGGCTTTTTTTTTCCTATTGTAACCTGTTGTGAAGATTAATTTGAGTGTTTATTTTGATATTTAATCATAAAGTGAACATTTTATTTAAAATAAATCTTTCAAAAGTAAGCATTTTAAATTATTTTGCGCCACAATTTTTAGATGAACATGTCCATTTGAAATAATAAGATATTATTTTTAATTTGGTGTGCCTTAACATGTATTTTGTAGGACTAAAGACATTTTCAAATTGGCCTACTTATCCTCAGTTGTATGTGAAAGGGGATCTTATAGGTGGTCTTGATATTTTAAAAGAACTTTCTGAGAGTGGTGAATTGAAAGATATTTTGGCTGCCTAAAAATTATTTGAATAAGGTAAAACTTACTTATTTTTATTATATATAAATATTTTTTTTTAATATA
>NC_092210.1:77980045-77990818 GCF_043381705.1 Parasteatoda tepidariorum
CTAACTTATTAGCAATATATATATATACAGGATTTATGTAGAATGGATAGAGAATCATTCGCAAATTTGAAGTCACTGTGAAGTTTATCATTAAAAAAGTCAAATGGTTCCAATAAACAATCATCTTTGAAGGTCAACTTTATCATGGGAAAAGTTTCTAACTACAGACTTGCCAAATTGAGTTCCTTTTATCAGCTTGCACGCTCGACGAAAGCTTATTTCACAATGACTAATTTATGCGATTCACGATGATTAATTTCCCATTTTACTGACCTGAACTGACCCAAATGTTGCAATGTGTAGTTGTTTCGTATTAAATCAAGTGACATTACTTTTTGGTAAAACAACAAACATTTTATGTATGTCTGTGTGTTTATATTAGTATGCATTCTTTTGATCAGTGCTAAAAAAAAAAAGAAAATATGATCTAATGATCAGATTTTCGTGTACTATATAATCCTGTTCATCAAATGTGTGCACGGTTTAACTGAATTTTTTGCATTCAGGTTTAGTTAAATTTGGAACAGGATTAATACTTTTACTGGAACAGTGGTAGAAAGTGGGAAAGATATGAGGAGATGAGCTTAGTGCTCAAAATTATGTTTATGTATTATAGTACTTACCTTAGATGACCAGTTTGATCTCTTTTAAGGGCACCATATTTTGTGTTATCTGAAACTGAAAAATAAAACGAATTTGTTCACTATATATTCAAACAAAAGCCAATTGCATAGTCTTTAGTATTGATTCCTTAATTTAAAATTTTTTATTGTTTAATTGCTGAATTCCTTTTTTCTTTTATTCATTCCAAAAACAAAAAAAAATCTTATTGTATTTTAACTAAAATAAAATCCTTATTTCTTCAGATAAGAGTATTTTTTAGTCTTTATTACCCACCAACAATATCTGAAATAAAATAATAAAATTACTTCATTATGATTCCACTGTTTCCAACCAACTATACTTACTAATCCTGTATGTGCTATTCATTAGTTTCTATCCATTCCTAATAGTTTTAAAAGTGAAATAGCAGAAGATTTGTTGAACTATACAATGAATGATTGAAATAATTCCAGAGATATGCTGTCTTAATTTAGACATTAATACCCTACTACCTTTTTCAAAGAGTTTGAGTTTACACCATTCCAATGAAAATATCAATACATGACTAATATTTCATGTAATCATTGATAATAGACAATTGACAGTTACATTTTGAGCGAAACTCAAGTTGGCAATGTTTTTAGTGGCATATATTTCTGTTTAGTCAAAATAAGAACTGGGGTAACAAGAAAAATAGATGTTTATGGTAATTATCAGCTTTTTATATCTTAGTTTTTCTGTGCGTTGAGAGGTCTATTATAGAACTGAATGAGACTGCATGATTTATATCTTTATTTTTAAAATTTGTTATGGAAGAGAAAGTTAATGCATTGTAGTAATAAATTCATTAAAGAATAAAATTAAAGTTTGAAAGCATGTGACTGCTAACTGCATATTTCTTAAATAATGCAGTGCTTTTAAAAAAGCAAAAGGAATGTAAATTTTGTTAAAAAACAGTAGTTCAGAGAAATGTATTTCTGAACTTGTGTAAGTTCCCTCCCCCCTCTCTCCAGAAAAGTGGGTAGATATGTTATTGTTGTTATGTTTTAAAAGGGGATCTAAAACCTTTTTAAGAATGTAAGTCGTAAGTTAAGTAAATATTAGTTTTTATTTTTATATTTTTTTTTATTTTTTACTTTTATATTTTCTTATCACTGTCATCTAATTTTCTGCATTCTATAGATGTAGTAATAGTTAGTTTTTTATAATAAAATCTTTTCCCCATAATTTTAGTACCTGACTTGCAAACTACCTGTACATTTTAAATATTTTTTTTCTCCTTTCAGCTTATTTTTCTCAATCTTCATGATAGTTGGATATTAAGATGCTGCTAAACACATGTTAAATGGAATTGTAGAAAGATTTTGCATTCTTTTTCATGTAATCTTTTTCAATAAATGTGAAATTGTTTCTTTTTATTTAATGTCTTGATTTTCTCAATCACAAAAACTTTTTGTCGAAAAATATGCCATACTTGCCTGCACTTTGAAGTTATGCCTGCAAAAAATCAGGGTTAAATTTAAATCATAATCAAAATCTCGCTTTATGTCACTTAATTTTTTTTATTTTATAAAAATCACGGATTTAAATAAACTACGATTTTTTTTTAAAAAAAGAAATCATTTATAAACTTAAAGCAATAAACTTTTTTTTAAATAAATCATTAACTCTGAGAATGTTTTATATGATATTACTTATCTTTTCTTTAGGTTGAGATTTTTTTACTGTCTAATTTTATTGATAACGAAAGTTTATTCAAAGAAATAATGAAAGGGGCCGTGTAAATTATATTTTGAAATAGACTATTAAATAAAATAAAAGAAACTGAAAGTTTAAAAAAATAGTGTGAAATTTTTAAATAATTTTGAATTAATTGTATGTAAAATAATTTGCTAGTAATAAATATATTTCAATTATATCTACTTAGTTTTATGTTTATTCAATTACAAGTGTTTTAAAACATATTAAATATTTAGTTAGTTTATATCAATAATAAAGAAAGACTTGTTCTGCTCAGAGAAACTTTTTTTTTCACTAATTTATTCTGATCTAATTTACATTTAAAGTTTTGAATGTTTAGGTTGAATGAAAATAACCATTAGCTAATTTATTCAGTGATTAGTTTGTAATAATTGAATGATTTTAAACATTTCAGTTAGAAATATTAACCATTTAAGCTATATTGTTTTTCAATAATATTGAGTATTATTAATACGTTTTATCAGATTTGAATCCTGATTAAAAAAATTTGATTTAAATCAACTAAATCCGATTTTTTTTTTTTAAAAATTGTGATTCGTGGTAACCTTGCAAATCATACTAATGATGAATAATATACAAAAATGTTGAAATTTGATTGTGAAATTATTAAATGGTTAAAAAAGCTGTAACTTGAAAAATATTGTAGGATCTCTTCATCTTTAAGCAAGCTTTTCAATTTTAAGCTTTAAATTTATAACGACTGCCAATAGAATTTTTTAATCCAAATTTTTACTGGCACTTAAATTATGGTATAAAAAAAAATCAATTTTTAAAATCAGATCCACCCTTTTAAAATTTAAATCAGACATGTTAAATAAATTAATCAGATGTTGGAAAACATAATTTAGTGTAAACTTGTATAATTGACTCATTACTAAAAGTACTAAATTTATTCTCTATATTTATGCTTTTTCTGTATGCCATTACAAATTAGTAAAAAATATTTTACCTCTAATCTCTAAAAGCACAATAAATTAATATTGCAATATTTTTTGCTTGATTTTGAATATTGACACCCTGATTGTAAGAGAAGTATTCTAAAATCATTTCCTACAATTTTTGACAAGATAATTGAATGTCTCATATATCTTGAACTTCTTTTTAAATTGAAAAAGAGATGGGAAAGAAATCTAGGAGGTCTGGTTTCAATTAAAATTTCATGAATTGTGAGCCTAAAGCTAGTTAAATTAAAATGGATTGAATGCATTGCTTAAAATAACACAAGGGTATAATGAGTTCAAAGCGACACAACAATATAGTCAAGAACCTATTTTTTTGAATAAATAAAGAATGGAAGAGGTTAAAAAGGAAATTTATATTGTTTATAATTTATGGAACATGCAGATTTTGTCTGTCGTTTTTTATTGAAAGTGGAAAGCAACTTGCGAAATCTTTTCAGTAGCTGCTGATTAAAAGCAAGCTTTTTGAATGTTCTGTAATAACGACTGTGGTATCTCAGCGATACGGTATTGCTCGGTTAAAGACGGTATAGCCAAAACATTCTCCGAAGACTGGGGCAAAATCGTACGTCAACAACGATAAGGATCGGTATTTTAAGAAAGCAGAAACTTCACAATTAAAGCCACTTTATTGTAACAGCACTGGTACCAGAGTTTCGACTAGTATTGTTTCAGACAAACTTTCTTCAAACAGACTTTTCTTCATGGGGAACCCTTGTGCTGAGCTGAGCAGCCTGCTCTTTTTACAGCTAAGTCCTATAAGTGAGCAACCTGATAATAAGTGTGACATTACTAACTGGAGAGAGTGTTGCTGACTTTTTACTGATGAGCAAAATGATGTGAGTTTTATTTTGTATTTATATAAACATTTCAATTGCGATCACAAGATCTCACATAAAGATAACACTTTTACTGAAGTTGATTAAAAATTATTATTATTTTTTTTACGCTACAATCAAGAGGATTATGTTAACATCACTCTCTGCTTCATCCGCATTTTTTTTCATAGCATATTGGTCTCGGCTTAAATCATTTATAAGAATTTTTTAAATAAAAGTATGAACTGCATAGCTCAAATTAGCGTAAATCAATGCCTTCGTATCATGCAATGGAAGTTGTAAACGCCTCTTATAGTGCTGCCATTTGTTGATAGTAGAGAGAATCACTGTCAGGAATAAGTTGAATAGAGATGATATCCTAAAATATTTCGCTGTTTCTTATATTGCAGCGTTTTATGTTTTTTTCCCTGAGAAATCACATTCTTTACAGCTTTTATAACCATTTAATAAGTGTATTTTTTTTAGCGACAAGTATCGTCAATAAAATTGGATTATTGTTTTATTTTATTATCTCTTTACTTACAGCATTTATACAAAATAAACAGTGCGCGAAGTAAAAAGTGAACAGCCTGAAAAACTTTTAATCTAATAAACGGATTTTTACGTAGACTCAAACTTAATGGTTCGTGAAGGTACTTCAAATATGCTAATTATTTATTGGATTCTTGATCATAAAATATTTGGGGTGATGTGTGTGCATAATATGGAAATTTCGGAACTTAGCCAAACTAAAACTTCTGCTCATTAACTTCATTTAAGCAAAGATAAGTTCAGGCAAAAAAAATATTAATATTTAGAAATGTTTGAATTGCAGAAATTTTTACATTTTAAAGAATTTAATTTTAAGTGACAAAATACATGCTTTAATAACTGAGAAATTATTTGACCAATTGCTTTCAAATTAAGTATTTTGCCATTTAAATTTGTATTCTTCGCCATTTAAAATTGCATTCAAATGATAAAAAAGATCTGTATACCTTACAATTTCAAGTTTTTCGTTCAATATTAAATATTAAGCTTGGATCTGGTGTGTGTAGAAGTTTTTCTTGTTATGCATTAGAATTATCGAGATTAAGTTTGCTGGCGCATTACATGCGAATGTGTAGAATATACAATGCGAAGTTTGTATATTCTACGACTTGCTGGAGTCTGAAATCTGGTTATCATACGTCTTGTTAATTATCATTTAAAATAATTCATTTTGCTTTATTCCATCGATTGGTCTATTTTTTTGCATACTGTTGCTGAAACGTAAAGGTGTAGCAAGACGTTATGACCAAGAATTTTATGCGTGTAGTTTCATTTTACTATCTTTTCTATTCTGTATATTTTACGGAGCCCAAAAGCGGTTTAGATAGAATGTTGCGCTCATGGAGCAGAATAGGAACTGAATCGATCCTGTCTTCGCGTAGACAAGGTCTTCTAAGTTATGTCTGGTAACAGATGGTGTTTGTAATTTTACATCACAAAGGCTCGAACTATATTTTTCTAGAGTACCTTTTTTAACTCACTGTTCGACTTTGTTGTATACTGAAACATATAGCTGGAAATAAATTTATATATTATTGTTAATCCTACACTAAAGATGATTTTTATTTTAAAGACATTTTTATTTAATTTTTAATTGGAAATAAAACCATGGGAAAATTGTCCACAAGGAAAATGGAATTTATTTCTTTGTATTCTTTAAATGGCACTTGAATTTCTTAAAAAGGCACAGGAAAAATTACTTAGGAGTGGAATTGTTTATATGAAGTGAGGTGCCTAGAAGTTAGAATGTAGTAATTGAATTTTTTAAAGAGTAAAAAAATAAGTTTTACCTATTGAATTTAAGATGGCATAATTGATAAACAACATACATGTTTATTTTTTAAAATGTTTCTATTTTTTAAACTTATTTTTAAATAATAAAATTTTTATTTCATAAAATACTTTTTTGAAAGGGAACAAGGACGAGACAAAATTTTTCTTTTCTTCTTCCAAACCTAAAACAAAAAACGTATTTCACAGCCGGTGGTGATAAGAAATTAATTCTGAAAGTGTTATCCGACGTTTTTCGTTTTTGGGCTGACAAAAATGAAATTATTTCATTTCTCTTTCAATACTTTAAAGTCGTAGTTCTCTGAAATTTTTGTTTTGTTTCATTATTTTCTTCTTTATAGTTTTGTGTATATGTCAGAAAATGGGTGTAATATACCTCATCCTCACAAGTCACATAAAAGAGGTAATAAAAACGTTGTGAAAGGTATTGCTAATACAAGACTTCATTAACGTATGTTTCGACTTAGCAGAGACAAATGCAGGCGAATTTCTAGAGAGAAAAATTTAAAGGATTAGACGCTCCCAAGCCAGTGACCTGGGGTGGAGAGTATGTGCCAATCGGCATGAAGTCTCAGACGTATAGTTTGTCTAAAGTAAGAACTCCTCTAGTCATTCGTCTGGACCCGTGGCTGTAACTATGGAAACGAGGTATACACATTTCAAGGGGTGTGGGATCATTGTTTAGAACTGGTTTTGGCTCGGGTCGGCGAGAGACGGCTTTCAAGAGAACTCCTCCAGACACCCGTCTCGCGTCGTGGCGGTTACTATGGTTACGAGGAAAGGTCACTTCGAATAGGGGTGTGGGGTAAATAGTTTTGTCTTAATCTTTGCGTAGGTCGTCGTAAGTAAGCCAATCGACACCTTTCCGCCATTTAACCCCCATTAGAAATGTGCTCTCGCTTGTTACCATAGCAGCAAACAGCCCCAGACTTTCAGTCTGGTGGAGTTCTTCTCAAAACCGCACTGTATCCTCCTTTAAATGCGCTATTCTTGTTTTCATAGCAGCAGACGGCCTCGGACTTTGTGGAGGGGGGAGTTCTTACCGTAGACAAACTATAAGTCAGCTAGAGGTAAACTCTAATGTTGACTTCACGGCCCTTCTTCTTTGAATGAGATTAGTAAACTTGAAAGCTCCTCTATACGTTTCCCTCTTTTATTTTAAGGGAGATGGGGATGAATTGAATTTCCTTTAGACAGGCAAGTGAGGCATTGTTTCCGATTTATTTCTTGATGTTAATTGAATTAGATTAATCCCGAGACAATCGGACTAATAGCATAGAACGTTAAAGGGTTTTATGTACAAAGCGTACAATTTTGTACTTCTTCCTGTTTACACATTTGACTTTGAAACAATCGAAGAAATATTTTCCATATTTTTTTCCAGGTGAATCGAATGAGACTATACACAAGTTAATAGAACTATTTGTTCAAAAGTTGCATGAGTTTTTATGTATTAAAAGTATTTCTTTTGACGCGTACTTATGTATGCACTTTACGTTACTATCCAGGAACTATCTAAACATGTATGTTAAGTTTCCTGATGTAATTTTTAATGCTGAATTGAATGGTACAAAACAGGAATGGATGAGATAAATAGTTAAGAAGTTATAAGGGTTTTGCGTACAAAAAGTAAAATTTTGTACTTATTTACGTATCTTACATTGCTATATGGAATAGTGAGAAATTGTTTCCTATGTATTTATTCTTGCTTAATCGATTGAAACCACGAACGAATCGAAAGAACTAATATTTTAAAAGTTAAAATGTTTTTGTTTGTTTTTTTAAATTTTGGAAGTTAGGAAGAAAACCCTTTTAAAATTAGGAAGAAAACCCTTATAAAATCGAAACTATTGTTTATATAAGATCAAATTTTATCTCATTCAGTTCCACGTAAAAAATTAAATCGTAAAATATACCTTATATGATCAGATAGTGCCAAGATAACAATGTAAAGTATATACATAAGTACAGGTCAAAAGAAATACTTTACATAGAATGTCTTTCAAACTTTGAATTATTTGTTCAACTGACTTATTGCGTATGATCTTATTCGATTCAGTGTTTTTTTTTTTTTTTTTTTTTAAAAAAAAAAGCATTGTAAACAACATCTTACTGTTTTAGATAGCAATATCAGATGCGTAAATAGTTACAAGTACCAATTTGTACTTTTTGTACATAAAACTTTTATAGCTTCTAAACTATTAGTTTGATCGTCTTGGGATTGGTCTCAGTCAATTCAGCATGAAAAGATCCATCGAAAAATATGCATCATTTGCCATTTAGGAAGAGATTTAGTTCTCCACTCAAATAACCCTTTTTTTTATTAGATAAATTTCAGATAATGAAAAAATTAGTTAGATTGATTCAGATAATGAGTTACGAAAGTATTTCTGATTTTGATTTCAGTGGAAAAAGAAAGTAATAATCGTTACAATTTTAATTATAGCAACACTTTTATCTAAAATTAAAGGCTTAAAACAAAAAGTGATGTTATTTCACTAATATTACAAATTAATCTTATGTTAATACAAATCAGTTTATCAACACTGCGCAAAAATGATCGCAAAGCATTTGTGTGTGTGTGGTGCATTTAAAAATGCTGAACCAATTTCCTGCTTTAATTTATTCAATATAGGATTTTTACTCTAAAAGAAATTTTTTTTTTGTAATCATAAATTGCTTGCCAGTAAATTTTTTTGCAGTTCGAATTTGAATAACGTAAAACCGATTTGAAAGAGATTTAGTTTAATTTGGAATACAAAAATTATATTCAATGTGTTAAATCTGCAACTGAATTTTAGAGCGTTTTTTTAAAAATACAGCTAGCTAATGTTTTTGAAATTCTGCTCAATATTAAAAGGATATTGACCAATGTTCTACAATGGCTGAAAAAATTATTTTGCTCTGAAAAAAATATGGAAGGATATTCCACAGCGTCCGTAAACACTTTTAAATAATATTTTTCCGAAAAAAGTTGTATAAATATCGAACGGTATTTTGCGTCATCTGTAAACGTCGTGGAATATATTTGTCGCGAACTCCAGAAGAAGATATTGATCGAAATCCAACAGCGTAATTGAAATATAGACCAATAATGTTTTTAGACGACATACGTTGTTCAATTTTTGGGCATTTTACGATATATCGATATTTTGTAACAATATTGTTCCATATCTTTTGCAGCATTTTTCGATGATAATCGATATTAATGTGCTACTTCGGCTAAATGTTTTAACAAATAGATATTAGAAATATGAAAGACATTCAAGTACAAAAATTATTTGAGGTCAACAGGTTTCTAATAATTCCTTTCAATTTGTTTTTTTACTTCATTTATTTCCTTTCAGTTTCTTTTATCGTCTGCAATCGCTGGCGGGCTGCAGGTGAAAGAACTCCAAACGGATTTGTTCACTTAGTGATTATGATAGCTGCATATGATATTTATTGTTCCTCGTCTCTTGCCTTACACTAATTGCGATTGACACATTTCAACGTAAATTTATTTGCATTTACCAAACTAAAATCTGGCATTATAGATTTGTCATCGTCTGCGGTTGAAACGCTAATGAGTGACAGAAGAAGGGATTATGTTCGAAGTTGGATGAGAAAATTTTTTTTTTCTTCGTTGAAGTGAGCAAAATTCATTGAATGTTCCTCAAAAAAAAAAAAGAAAAAAAAAAGGCAAAGGAACACGCATTAGAAGAGCTGAATTGATATTTTGGCCAGAATTTTGACCCTTTTCTTTTTGCCATGGTATTTGCATGATTTGTGTTTCACGACCATGCGTGAAAAAAAACGAAAAAAACAAAACAAAAAAACGGCTTAAGCTCTTTAGAACTAATTTTTATTACATCACGCACAACACATAAATAAGTCATCTGAAAATTCGTTTCGAGAGTATATTTAATCTCTAATTTACTTTCAAACTTAATATTGACAAAATGTGACCAGTTATTGTTATTTATGAATTATTTTATAGAGAGACTAATCATGGTAACACAGACTTATTGAATAAGGATAAAAAAAATTTTTTAAAATTACATCAAAAGAGTATGACATACGAAGAAATGGCAAGAAAAAAAATGGCTTAATTAGAAATGGTAAGACATAAGATTTTTAAATAGCGCTGCCAAATTTTCTTTCAACATTTTGTTTTCACTTGATTAATGAAAGTAGAGAATTAAACGCACCTGGTAATGCACACTTCTCCAACTTCTTATTAATTTTTAATATTATAACTAGTCAATTTAATATGTTTATGAAAAAAAAATTGTGAATAAAGGATACAGATTGCATCATGCAAGACATCATACAGTGTCATGGATGGTGTAATAACATTGAATAGTAATGCGTATTATGTAGAGAGATTCTAATTTTCGCGTTTTCCATATTAATTTATGTATAGTTAAAATACCGATTGCGATAAATTTATATTTCCTTTCAGTTTATATATCACCTATTAATAGTTTGGAGTATTTTTTGTTTCATTTTATTCAATGAAATATTTTTCATCGAGCTTAGTTTCTAAATTTAAATTTTCCCGGATGGATTATTAAAACTGAGATGTTCAACCATAAAATTTTCTTGAGAATTAAAAACCAGTTTTTATTTTCGTTTCACTTGTGTATATAATCTTTTGTTTTTATTGTCGTTTTTATGATAGCACGGGATGTTTAAAAGCGCTTCTGACAAATTGTATATTTTCCTTCAACGTTTTTTTTTTTTTTTTTTTTTTTTTTTTTTTTTTTTTTTTTTTTTTTTTTTTTTTTTTTTTTTTTTTTTTTTTTTTT
>NC_092210.1:77990832-78001244 GCF_043381705.1 Parasteatoda tepidariorum
TTTTTTTTTTTTTTTCTTCTTTTCTCTTTTTTTACATTTTTTTAGTCTACAACTTAAACTTTTTTTATTAAATAGTAGTCAAAATTTTTATTTTATTTAATAATAGTCAATAATTGTTGAAACGAAAAGAGATTTTAATGTGAAAATAATTCAAGAACATAATTGATTGATCACTTGTAATTTTAAAAGTATGTTTATTTACAAATGCTTCTTATTTATAATTATCCTCGGGCCGGGCAAGGTTCACTCAGCCTTTCATCCCTTCAGTGGGTCGATAAATGAGTACCAAGCATGCTTGGGAACTAAACACTGGGGTTCTGCGTTCGGCTGACCACCTGACTGGAACATCTGCTCCTGCACCCCAGAGCCCAAGGTCAAGAAAACTGAGATGGGCACAGTAGGCCTTGGCCCTCNTCTGTTTTGGAATAAATCGAATAGAATAATGGTTGACAGATGTACTGATTTACGTTCAAATTATCTTACTTAGTGTAGTGAAATGCTCGATTACAATTGCAAATTAGTATTTTAACTCAAATATGTCAATATTCATTCTTCAATAAGGCTTAGATTGAAGTTAGTTTTAGTTCTCCAGTATTAGCCATTCGGATTATTACATTATCAATTTAAAACAATTGTTTTAAAAATTGGTTCTCTGTTTTGGAATAAATCGAATAGAATAATGGTTGACAGATGTACTGATTTACGTTCAAATTATCTTACTTAGTGTAGTGAAATGCTCGATTACAATTGCAAATTAGTATTTTAACTCAAATATGTCAATATTCATTCTTCAATAAGGCTTAGATTGAAGTTAGTTTTAGTTCTCCAGTATTAGCCATTCGGATTATTACATTATCAATTTAAAACAATTGTTTTAAAAATTGGTTCTCTGTTTTGGAATAAATCGAATAGAATAATGGTTGACAGATGTACTGATTTACGTTCAAATTATCTTACTTAGTGTAGTGAAATGCTCGATTACAATTGCAAATTAGTATTTTAACTCAAATATGTCAATATTCATTCTTCAATAAGGCTTAGATTGAAGTTAGTTTTAGTTCTCCAGTATTAGCCATTCGGATTATTACATTATCAATTTAAAACAATTGTTTTAAAAATTGGTTCTCTGTTTTGGAATAAATCGAATAGAATAATGGTTGACAGATGTACTGATTTACGTTCAAATTATCTTACTTAGTGTAGTGAAATGCTCGATTACAATTGCAAATTAGTATTTTAACTCAAATATGTCAATATTCATTCTTCAATAAGGCTTAGATTGAAGTTAGTTTTAGTTCTCCAGTATTAGCCATTCGGATTATTACATTATCAATTTAAAACAATTGTTTTAAAAATTGGTTCTCTGTTTTGGAATAAATCGAATAGAATAATGGTTGACAGATGTACTGATTTACGTTCAAATTATCTTACTTAGTGTAGTGAAATGCTCGATTACAATTGCAAATTAGTATTTTAACTCAAATATGTCAATATTCATTCTTCAATAAGGCTTAGATTGAAGTTAGTTTTAGTTCTCCAGTATTAGCCATTCGGATTATTACATTATCAATTTAAAACAATTGTTTTAAAAATTGGTTCTCTGTTTTGGAATAAATCGAATAGAATAATGGTTGACAGATGTACTGATTTACGTTCAAATTATCTTACTTAGTGTAGTGAAATGCTCGATTACAATTGCAAATTAGTATTTTAACTCAAATATGTCAATATTCATTCTTCAATAAGGCTTAGATTGAAGTTAGTTTTAGTTCTCCAGTATTAGCCATTCGGATTATTACATTATCAATTTAAAACAATTGTTTTAAAAATTGGTTCTCTGTTTTGGAATAAATCGAATAGAATAATGGTTGACAGATGTACTGATTTACGTTCAAATTATCTTACTTAGTGTAGTGAAATGCTCGATTACAATTGCAAATTAGTATTTTAACTCAAATATGTCAATATTCATTCTTCAATAAGGCTTAGATTGAAGTTAGTTTTAGTTCTCCAGTATTAGCCATTCGGATTATTACATTATCAATTTAAAACAATTGTTTTAAAAATTGGTTCTCTGTTTTGGAATAAATCGAATAGAATAATGGTTGACAGATGTACTGATTTACGTTCAAATTATCTTACTTAGTGTAGTGAAATGCTCGATTACAATTGCAAATTAGTATTTTAACTCAAATATGTCAATATTCATTCTTCAATAAGGCTTAGATTGAAGTTAGTTTTAGTTCTCCAGTATTAGCCATTCGGATTATTACATTATCAATTTAAAACAATTGTTTTAAAAATTGGTTCTCTGTTTTGGAATAAATCGAATAGAATAATGGTTGACAGATGTACTGATTTACGTTCAAATTATCTTACTTAGTGTAGTGAAATGCTCGATTACAATTGCAAATTAGTATTTTAACTCAAATATGTCAATATTCATTCTTCAATAAGGCTTAGATTGAAGTTAGTTTTAGTTCTCCAGTATTAGCCATTCGGATTATTACATTATCAATTTAAAACAATTGTTTTAAAAATTGGTTCTCTGTTTTGGAATAAATCGAATAGAATAATGGTTGACAGATGTACTGATTTACGTTCAAATTATCTTACTTAGTGTAGTGAAATGCTCGATTACAATTGCAAATTAGTATTTTAACTCAAATATGTCAATATTCATTCTTCAATAAGGCTTAGATTGAAGTTAGTTTTAGTTCTCCAGTATTAGCCATTCGGATTATTACATTATCAATTTAAAACAATTGTTTTAAAAATTGGTTCTCTGTTTTGGAATAAATCGAATAGAATAATGGTTGACAGATGTACTGATTTACGTTCAAATTATCTTACTTAGTGTAGTGAAATGCTCGATTACAATTGCAAATTAGTATTTTAACTCAAATATGTCAATATTCATTCTTCAATAAGGCTTAGATTGAAGTTAGTTTTAGTTCTCCAGTATTAGCCATTCGGATTATTACATTATCAATTTAAAACAATTGTTTTAAAAATTGGTTCTCTGTTTTGGAATAAATCGAATAGAATAATGGTTGACAGATGTACTGATTTACGTTCAAATTATCTTACTTAGTGTAGTGAAATGCTCGATTACAATTGCAAATTAGTATTTTAACTCAAATATGTCAATATTCATTCTTCAATAAGGCTTAGATTGAAGTTAGTTTTAGTTCTCCAGTATTAGCCATTCGGATTATTACATTATCAATTTAAAACAATTGTTTTAAAAATTGGTTCTCTGTTTTGGAATAAATCGAATAGAATAATGGTTGACAGATGTACTGATTTACGTTCAAATTATCTTACTTAGTGTAGTGAAATGCTCGATTACAATTGCAAATTAGTATTTTAACTCAAATATGTCAATATTCATTCTTCAATAAGGCTTAGATTGAAGTTAGTTTTAGTTCTCCAGTATTAGCCATTCGGATTATTACATTATCAATTTAAAACAATTGTTTTAAAAATTGGTTCTCTGTTTTGGAATAAATCGAATAGAATAATGGTTGACAGATGTACTGGTTTACGTTCAAATTATCTTACTTAGTGTAGTGAAATGCTCGATTACAATTACAAATTAGTATTTTAACTCGAATATGTCAATATTCATTCTTCAATAAGGCTTAGATTGAAGTTAATTTAATTTTGGTGAATGATATTTTAATCAGTGGTAAGGAACTTTTTCTTTCAAGTTATCATAAAAATGTCAATCATATCAATTTGTAACTATTAATAATCAATTATATCGATTTATAACTATTGATAAACAATTATATCAATTTATAAATGTCAAAATATCAATTTATAAACCTTAAATGAGCTATAAACTAATAAATATCTTTAAAAATGGTCTAAAATTATAATAAAAAAAATTGACTGCATAGTCTTATAGTAACACAAAAATAGCATTTTTGACACATGAATAATAAAAATTAAATCATTATTATTGAGGAAGACACGACCGTAAAATTGATATAAATATGACAGTTAACTCTCGAACCTGACATGAACGGTGAAAGTGATCGATAAAATATAAATTGAGAAACGAGCATTAAAATAACAACATCGTATGTTTACAATATAACACGGAGAACTTGAGACCGAATGGCATATTTTAGAATTGAAATTCAAGTGCCTTTGCGATAATGCACTAAATGATTTAAGTTCTGAGCTACCATTTCCACTCCACTCAGCCCGGAGGGGTTGCAGTACGAATACACTTTTCATCGACATTTCGTGAAACGATTTTAATGAAATAATGCGCTCGCGAAGGTATACAGCAGTTGCCTAATTAGCCTAATTGGGACGAGCTATCCACATTATCGAATTTCCGGTTAATCTAATAATAATCCTCTTGGGCCTGATGTCGTACCCAATTATACTTTGTAGAAGGAATGTTATAAATATATAATACCCTAAGAAACTTTAATTTAGACATCAGCAAGAATAAGAACAGAGTTGACACTTTACTTTCACCTTGTTTGTTGTTCGTCATGTGATTTGTCAGTTCATTACTGGAGGCAGATTAATTTTCTTTCTAATGAGTCATGATTTTTCCTTCTGAATAAAACCGTCTTGAGGGCTTATAACTTGGTGAATTAAGAATTTAATTCGTTTGATTTACAGTATGATAAATGAAATAAAAGGCGGAGCAGAATTCGTTTACGAGTTCATCTACTCCGAGTTGGCAGCGCATTATTTTTTTAAGTTGAGGGAATAAAGGAAAAGTTGCTTTAAGCTATTTTGATGTTTATTTTTAAATTGAGGGGATTCTAATTGAAAGGAAAAGTTGCTTTTAACTCTTATTACTGTTTATTTTTAAATAGAGAGATGAAAGGAAACATTTAGTTTCATGTACAGATACTGGCTCTGGCAGTATAAAAATATTAGCAGAAGATTTGAGAATTGATTTATAAGTTAAAAATAAAAATGAAAATTTTTAAAGCTTTTTTGATATTTATATTAAAGTTTAGAAAAATTTATTTCAAGCTTTTTTAATGCTTATATTTAAATTGAGAAATGAATAGGAACATTGAGTTACGTGAACAGTTTCTGGTTCTAGTTGCATAAAATTATGAAAGATGACCACAGAACGAGTTCTGTGGTCATCTTTCGATGTCTTAATAAATGTGCTTAATAAATCTTAATAAATGACCACAGAACGAGTCTTAATAAATGTGCTCAGAGTCATTGAGAAAAATAACGTTATTTGGACCTACACATTTGGGATCGCAAAACAAGACTGAATTCAAAGCCAAGAAAAATGCCAAAATCTGATGAATCAAGCTAAGTTATTATTAAATCAGTGTTTTTTAAAGCTAATTTATTAATCAAAATGATTTAAAAGACGCTTTTGATAGCCTCGCTTGTGCATGAACTAAATAAGCATGGCTTAATAGCAACTTTACCCGATGAGTTTGAAATATAACTAGAGATCATGAAAAAAAAACAATATTGTAAGAGACTTAGAGAACAAAACTGACTTCTCAACGTTGTAATTACATTACTAATACAATAGCAAAAATCTGAAAGGAAAAAAAATTCAATTTCCAATGAAATAAATTTATTTTAAAAAAAAGATTACATTATGAGTTAATTATAGAATGTATGCACTCTAAACAAGTATATGATAACCTTCTTTCAGAAGAGATTTGAAAGAGAAAAAAAATCTCTCTACCTTGTAATATTTCATGTCTGCCACGAATCCTAAAAATTGTGGCAACAGTTAAAAGACGAATGTCAATCTTTAATACATTTGTAACTACTCTTATGAGTTGCGTGCTGTTTTTTAAATAAAATATATCTCTTTGAAACTCAGTCCTACCAAAAATCTAAATCGTAAATCAATATCTAAAAAAGAAAAGAAATTCCAATTAAATTCAACGTCAATTAACTAACACTATTAAAGTTTTAAGGCCAGCGAGAATCCTGTAATTGAGCGTTAAGCTTTTCTTTGTTATCACACAACAAATGTTTTTCTCGTTCTTTTTATAACATTTATCGGAAATCGCATCTGTTACTATGTTGTTGATATACGGATGATTCACACCAAACTCGACAACTACCACAAAAATCGAAAATAATACAATAAAATGATAACTTTTTTTAAAAAGTTTAATGAATGCGATAATTGTTAGCCTTTTAGAATGATTTTACACAGGTTTCAAAAGTTATATACATTTAAAAATGTATGCTAGCTTCAAATTGTCATTTTCTTGATGTGTCACAATTGATATTTTCAGTAACTGCTTGCTTTAAGACTAAATATACATTTTTCCCTTGTCTAATTTTGTACTTATAAACTGTTAAAAGCATTTCTGTAGTATGTGCAAAAGGAATTATTTTCGAAATATTTTTCTAACATCAAATTATTTTGTCAATATTTTAAAAGTCACTCGAAAGTGACTTTATTGGTCACTTATTTTCCTATCTCTATAGCCTATATAAATGGGGCCAGCGTTAATTATTTTAGTTTAAATATTTGATTGCTAAGCCATTTCGTTAAAATAAAACTTACTGTAAGAACACAGAAGGCAATTTCTGAAAAAAAAAGAGATTTTAGTTGTCTTTTTCCTGCCTTCTCTAAAATATCAATAGCATCTCTAAAAATCAATAGCATAAACTATATTATTTAGCTTGAGTTTGAAATTTCATTACCCTGGCTGTAATTTTCCGAACACTTGAATTTTAGGAAATAATTGCACACTGCATTATGTTTGTTAACAACACTGCTCTTTATTAGGATATTAATTAGAGTTAGTTAAATATAAATAAAAATTTTGCAGAAATAAATATTCCGAAGATTTTGAAGAAAGAAATCTTATAAATCTCTGAAGATATAAAAAACAGGAAATTTTCTTAAGAATTATCCATATTTCTATTACATGACAATAATTGTCCAATATACTTTTTCTCTGTTGTTCCACAATAAATTTCCAATATGCTTTTTTATGTTGATCCGCAATATTTGTCTGTTACATATGCTTCTCTCTGTTCTCTTAAAATATTCATTTGATATATTCTTCACCGTTTTCTAACAGTAATTGTCTGATGTGCTTTATCTCAGTTCCCTTACAATATTTGATCCATATGCTGTTATTACATCTATTTCCTCTTTTTCTTACATGCCTTAATTGTTCCACAATCCATCCCAATATATTTTTCTCCATTGCCCCACGGTGATTGGCTGCCGCGAATAATTAGACAAAGTTGTTTGAAAACTTAAATTAAACCAAAATTCTATAGTACAGAATTCAAAATCAAATAAAATTTCAAGCCTATATTTTTCAATTCCAAGATATGCCATCCGTTCAATACCAATCGATAGTCTCGCCCAAAAGTCGAGGATGGAAAAAAGAAAGTAGCAAAGTTCTTCTGCATCTATGCTAGACAATTTATTACCTATGGCTCTTTGCCAAAGCCGTTTTTTAACACTTCCTTGGTTTCAGTATCTACTTCAGACCAGGGAGACTTGCGTCATATGTATGAGACACTAACTTTTGGGTAAACAATTTAACAATTTTTCCGGATATTCTCTTATCACCTGTATCAAATAGATATCTTCAGTTTGCGCTCCTAATAAAGTTTCCCAGAGTAAGTTTAAAAAATTCTATTTTATGCGTTGTAGCATTATGGAAAAAAATTCCGAAGATCCTATATAGTTATCATTCAATAAAATAATTTTATCTGGGGAAATTTGAGGAAAACTTTGGTTAGGTAAAAGAACAAAAACTATAATCTCTTGATAAAGAGTTTCGCCATTTTCAATTAATTAAAACAGCTTTTCTTAGATAATGATTTAGGGCATTTTTTCAGTTTCTCTTAATGATAAAATGGAATATTCTTTTGCAACAAAATTTTACTTTGCTATTTCATGTGGGAATCTTTTTTTAATTTTTAAAATTAAAAATAAATTATAAAAAACAAAAGTTTTTATTCTTTAGAGCCTTTTTAAATATTAAAATATTTTCGTAAGAAAAGTGATGAATAAAAATTCTATACAAACTGCAAAAAATGGATAAAGATAAATTATTAATTTTCACCCGTTTTCATCTATATTTCTTCTTTAGATATTCGAATAAGTTGTGTTGCATAAGTACTCTTACAAATTCCTTAAAAAAATTCCTTTGAAAAAAAAATAATATTACCAACTAAATATCTGAATTGGGGATTGGGCAGATTAAATTACGAATCACAAAAGAAAAAGGTATTAAACCACGTCACAAAACAATGGCAAAGCACCTAAACCAGTTTTTTTCGAGTATTATCTCTTTAACGGTCATGGTAAAATGCAGCGAAATTTTAACCCCGATCAAACGACATGGATAACACCCGGTACCTTTCTCTTCAAGTCTGGAAGACTTTCAGCTACAACAGATTTTACGAGTAATTCACTATTTAATTTCACTGGTTGCTCAATGGGCAGCCATGATCGAACTCACGACTTCCAGCTCTCCACCGGCAGCGATATTATAAGATCAAAAATAAACATGATTTCTTTTCAAGTATATTTTTAAATTGTAGAAAAACACCGGAAAATGGCTGTAAATTGGGTAGGAAAACTTTTTTTAACTTCAATTTATATGTTTATCGTAGACTAACTATACAAATCGACTCCTTACATATATTCCGTTATTTTCCTATGTGCTAAGCTAAATGGATAAGCTTGTTAATCGGTCTAGTGACACTTTTTTAGCTTATAGCTCGCATACCCTCATGTTCATTAAAAATATTCAATCATTCAGTCTGATTCATTTTATTCGGTTTGTTATTCTCCCAGTGCAGTAAAAGTTATTTAAAGCACATTGCAATAAACAATCTAATTTGTTAATTTTTCGCACATTTAATCTCTGAAAAAACTATACTTCAAATTTACTCAAATCTAGTTTAAAGAATATAAAATTTCGATGACATAAAAAAGCACAGAAAGTCATAGAGTTTTAATTTTTGGGGAAACAAACTTCAGAAAAAAATGAGTTTTTGTATTTTGGGGGGTCTATTATGTAGAACAGTAGATAATTCTAAATAAAACTAAGATGTGTCCCTATTGCACTGTACTTTGTGTTCATTTGTGTGAAAGACGAAAACTTGGATTCAAATAATCATTTTTCGATTCGCAACGTCACTATTAAAGTATTTTTAAATCTAAACAACTATATTATTCATCTTTTCACAACCATAATAATGTATAATTATTTTTACTAATCTTACTAATTCATGCCTTAATGATTCCTCTGTAGAAAAATAATTTAGTGTGAGACTTACCTTACTTCTAATCTCTCTTTGAAAACTTCAGTATTTCGAAAATTAGTTCGTAAATTATAGTTTTACTTTCGGTAAGAACCAATTATTACTCTTTTTCCAAAAAGTCACTTTGCTTTTAAGTTTCGATTATACCCACAGCCAACTTACTACGTCAGATCACGCCTCTAACACTTTATTTCCTTCTTCGGAAGTTTAATCGAAAATTATTGTTATTCACCAGAAGAATTGAGGCGATTTTTACAGCCCAAAAGTTAGTGGAAGAAAAAAAACATGAAAAACTATTAATAAAAGAAAATCGATGTAGCATCACAAAGAAAGAAAAATTAGAAAGTGGAATATAATTCCAGTTGCTATTTCTGTTGAAATTAGCAATGTATAGGTAATTTGAATTAATTTATTAATTTGAGCTTTTTATTTTATTCAAAGTTTTTTTGACAAATCTAATTGTTAAGTCACGAACACTTGCAAAATAAAATAAAAAATTTTGTACTGATTTAATTGAAAAAAAAGATGCGCAGTCCAATCAATTTTACGACGTCTTGAGTATAACGCAAAAATTTTTTTTAAAAAACTGCTGGTTTAATGTTTAAAAAAAACGAGCACAACCTATCAAGTCAATCTATCAAGTCAATCACTTGTCTAAACTGCAATCAAGAACAGAATTTTTATTGCATACTAAAGGGATGCAACCCTTTTAGAATGTAAGCTTTGTAACCTGACGACCTGCCTATTTAGAATGTTAACATATGAAATAAGTCACTTGAAGAATGCTATTTTAAATCCTTTATAAGTTGACTGAAAAATTTCAATCAGGAAATTTTATGCACTGTACAAACAGTGGCGTAATATCTTTCCGAAGAAACCGATAAAATTGTGTGAAGGGACACTCTATTTCATGCTAACACCAAATCCAGCTTTTATATACAATTTAAAGGGTGCAGTCAAACTATACTGCGCATGCACAGTATAATTTATAACCATATAAAAGGAAAAAATATTATCGTATGATATTATATAATATATAATATTACATATTATATAATATTATATAATATATAATATTATATAGTATATAATATTATATATTATATAATATCATATACTATTATATAATAATAGTATATAAT
>NC_092210.1:78001967-78036950 GCF_043381705.1 Parasteatoda tepidariorum
TTAAACAAAGCGTTTGAATCAATTTTAAACTGATACCGAAATTATTGCTTTAAAATTAAAAAAAAAATAATAAAAACTACGCCAGATAAGAGTAATTGAAGTAGTTGCTTTATACAGCGCATGTGCGGGAAAAAAATTTAAAAAAAATTATCCAGGTGCATCTAAAAGTGGATGAATATCCCAAGACACCCTGTGGCTGTGTGTGATACAAATTGCCCACTTGACTTTCAGCATGACATATATACAAACCATTTGTGCTTTGACCATATAGGAAAAATACTTATGAGTGAAGTCAGACGTTTCGTACCCTTGCTGTTTCAACTCATCTTTTTTAAGTATATTAAGATTTCAAAAATTTTGCTAAATATGCAAATTTAATGATTAATTAGTCTCAAACATTATCAAATGTAAACCATTCCATCATATTGCCTTTACAGTTTTCTATGCAACATCAACAAAAAAGTCGATACCACAGGCGATTTTCGTGAGCAGTCCGACAAGTACCACAGTTAAACAAACAGTCATTTTTGAGATTATTTTGGTTTTTTACATATTGACAGCAGTCATTACCTACTGATTGTTTAGCTTACTTTATGAAGTTTAAAAATCACTGTTTTTTACCGTTTTAAAAACAGTTTCATAGGAACATACTGATTTCGTACCTTTTCCCTAATTTTTCAATGTAGTTAACTATGGCTATTAGGGGGTTATAGTTCTTCCTGATATTATTTAAAACTGTACTAAATCAGTATTATTTAACCATATTATGAACTGTTGTTTACTTTGTTATAACGAAATTTGGGAGCATAACACATGAAGACTATATAATATAATACATTAGCCAGTATGATATGTATAAATTAAGCTGGTTGCCCAACCATAAACATTATATATTATATAGGTCAATATTTTATAATTTCTCGAGTTTTACTATAAAATGCCATTGTATCCTATTTAGGGAAAATATGGGAAGAGTAATTGAAACTATAATAAGTTAATGATTTAATTTCCAACTGAAGATAGGATACACTTTGTGTTACGTATGAATAAAGCATAACAACGCTAATAAAGCTCAAAAATGACCCAAAAAGGGATACTATAGCTTTGGTTCGACAAACAAGAGCCCTCCTCAGAGTCTAAACACAAAATGACAGTAGAAAAGTAAGAGATGCACACGTACAAAGTAGTTCAGCCAATAAGGAAAGAGGAACAAGCCTGCATCGTTGGAATCAAAAATCTATGCAGTTTGAGGAACAATCTACAAAGTTGAAATTCTAATCATAGTTTAAGTTTTATTTTGCTAAGGTCATTCAGCGCTGCTCTTTATTTAGCCATCTTCATTTCTGAAAATCAATCCATATTTCGAAACACTGTAATTATTTAGTTACTGATATTTTCAGTAGCACATATTTTTTTTAATGTTTAGAAATAAATTCTAATTGAGTTTTTCTAAATCCTGCACCCTCAAGTTTCAACCCAAACTCTCTCATCTGTTACATATCTCCTTTATTTTATTATCTTGTGCAGGGTTATTCCCCTTTTATTATTCTTAAACCACTTTGCACTTGTTTATCTCGCTACTTTTCTACTGTCATTTAGTGTTTCAACACTGAGGAAGGTTGTACTGCAATGTGATTGTTTTGTGCCTTTATTTGTATTCGCATTAATTTGCTTTATTCAATGATTTAATTTATCTCTTTTAGGTGAACTTTACATCATAATAAGTTCTAATGTCTGTAATTCATGTTGTTTTTAATTTGGCATTTTTATTTGTAAATCATGCACATAGTGCACATAAATAAAACAATTCAGTGTATTAGATGAATGTGATACTTTATTTTTAAAAAATAGAAAAGTTATTGTTTTATTTATTAAACTTACCTGGAACAATGAAGGCAACCGGTTTCCCTGAATTAGGCTAAGTCAATTATTTTAGTTTTTCCAATGTCTACTTGATATTTAATAACAATCGTAATGTCTGTCTTGGGATAAATATAGTATAAAAAGTTATGATTACTTACATGCAAGTTATATTTACAAGTAGAACTAACTAACAAGTATAACTAATAATTGCTAAACTTGATGATAATAAGGATCTTTTTTTTAAAAAATAGAGGTTGATACCATGCTAAAAAAAGTGAATCCTCACACACCTGAATCACAGATACTTTGGTTCTTTTAAGCCAATCTAACGACAACTTTCTAGAAAAACATTTTCTATGCATAGGCATTTCTAAAAAAAATAAAACATGAATATCGGTGGTCGCGGTTACATAAGATTCAGTTATCACGGCTTGTTACATGATATTTTTCTTTTCGCCGTAAAAGTAGATGAAGAGTACATATTTTATCCGGCGTCAATTTTTTATGCCTGTGCATGACAGTTATAGCCCCCCTTCTTACTTCGGTATTCCTACAATTTTTATGTCGTATCTTCGATGCTAAGAATATACAAACTTTACCTATAAAATGTTGTCGTAAATTTATAATTTAAGTATATGGATAAGTTTTGGGTGAAGTTGTGAAGAGTAAAGCAAATCTCAAGATAAAATAAATATTTTGAAGGAGTTAAAAATAGCGCGTTGCCGTTCGTCAATATGAACGATACAATAATTACTTACCAAGAATAATTATCCGGAAATATTTCATTCATACAGTTTTCATAATCAATAATAATGAATAAAACTTATTAACAACGTTGTACTTTAAGAACGCTTAAAAAAAAATGTGGAAAAATGTACAAATACTAAAAGTGTAAAAGATGACGGAAACACTCAATTCTCTAATGATTTTTTTTTTTNTTTTTTTTTTTTTTTTTTTTTTTTTTTTTTTTTTTTTTTTTTTTTTTTTACTTAAAAGAAATATTAGTTCCGCAAAATCTCCTTCTGTTCTCTTTTTGTTTTAGAATTTCGACACACGACATTTTTCTAAAATTAAGTGTTTTTAACATTTATTTGTATTTATTTAAATATCTAACATCCTATGTCTTATGTAAATGTCTTTTAATCTACATACACTGTTCAAAAGCAATTCAAGAATATTGTGAGTTCAATATTAATAAGAATATTTAATCGACAACTTCTTTATTAAAAGTAGTTAAATTCAATATTAGAGATCAAAAAATGAAATTACATCGTTTACAAGGTTGTCCGTAGTAGAAAAACTTTTCATCTTAGATTGAGACAGAAATGTGACCTGGATAATTTTTTCTGTGGAAGTAGATTATAAATTATTGACATGAGTTAGATGTCTTGTAACTGTCAGCGTGATATTTTAGCAACATGACAGATCAAAATCGGTTGTAGACAGTAGCAACAAATAAAAAATATTTTTCAAAAACCCCAATTGCACTTCTTTTATGTTGTTACAATTACTTAAGCACAATCACGTATAAATTTTCAACTCTACAAGCCATGATTTCACTCCCGCTTACCTTCCTTCATCGGACCAAGGTAAAAAAAAAATAGTTCGACAATTTGACATCAGATGGTGCTATAACACGGTATTACGAAAAATAACAGCTCAAAAGTTCATAGAATAACAGATTATTTTATTTATTTAGCAACTGCATGCTCTATGTGCAAACTAATGAAACTTTCCCTTTCAATTAAAATCCCTTCAATTTAAAAATAAACATCAAAATAGCTTACAGCAACTTTTATATTATTCCCTCAATTGAAAAAGAAATGCATTCCGAACTCGAAGTAGATGAACTCGTAAACGAATTCCGCTCCGCCTTTTATTTCATTTATCATACTGTAAATCAGACGAATTAAATTCTTAATTCACCAAGCTAAAAGCCTCAAGACGGTTTTTATTCAGAAGGAAAAATCATGACTCATTAGAAAGAAAATTAATCTGCCTCCAGTAATGAACTGACAAATCACATGACGAACAACAAACAAGGTGAAAGTAAAGTGTCAATTCGGTTCTTATTCTTGCTGATGTCTGAATTAAAGTTTCTTAAGGTATTATATATATTTATAACATTCTTTTTACAAAGTATAATTGGGTACGACATCAGCCCCGTAAGGAATATTATGAGATGAACCGGAAATTCGATAATGTGGATAGCTCACCCTAATTAGACTAATTAGGCAACTGCTGTATACCTTACGAGTACATTACTTCATTAAAATCGTTTCACGAAAAGTCGATGAAAAGTGTATTCGTACTGCAACCCCTTCGGGCTCCCCTCGGTTTTCTTCAAAATCAAAATTTTGAAGGAAAATCAAACATTTAAAAAAAAAAACATTTTAACAAATGTTATGATTTCAATTTGTAAAGAAATAAACGGTAACAATTTGTTCACAATAAAATAATCTTATAAGTCATATTAAACAAATGCTTACCTTTTTTTCTTTAAACATATAACTGTTGCTCCCAAAACTTAACATCAATTAAAGTGTTCCTGAGACAATCTCTTTGTGAATGTGCTTAACTGTTATGAACAATATTAACCCTGTGTATTTTGTTGTTGCTCAATAGGAATTGATGGCTGAGGGTTAAAATACTGAAAAATTTTCTCAAAAGTCTGAAACATCTGATAACTTTCATACCTGAAAATATATGGTAACTGTCTTTCAGAAGAGATTTGAAGCATCATTTTGTTCTTTTTCTCTACCTTTATAATAATCCATGGTTCCCACGGGTCATAAAAGTTATAAGAAATGGCAAAAGTTAGAAGACGAATGTTAATATTTAATACATTTGTAGCCCCCAATCTGTGTTGTTTTTTCAAATAAAAATGGGTATTATATCTCAGCCTACCAAAAATCTAAATCTCAAAACAATATCTAAAAAAGAAAAGAAATTCCAATTATCTTTAACATAAATTTACTAACACTATTAAAGTTTTAAGGCCCGCGAGAATCCTGTAATTGAGCGTTAAACTTTTCTCTGTTACCACACGATAATTTTTCTCGGCTTTTTTCGATATTTTTATAAATTTATCCGAAATTGCATTTGTTACTCTGCTGTTGATAGACGGATAGACGAACCATGGGTTGGAGTCCCCTTGCCACCAGACTATACTGTGGGAGGTTTTCCTCTCCATCTAACGCAAATGCGAGTTAGTTCCATCAAAACGTCCTCCACGAAGGCAAAAAATTTTCAATACTTGATCCAGGAGTTCCTTTGTCTTCCGAATTGAGCTCAAAATTATAAAACAACGGAGCTGAACATCGGTAGCAGTAAACTCATAATTCATGACAATAATTGCTGGATCTTTGTTTTTCCACAATAAGTTCCCAATATGCTTTTTTATATTGATCCACATTATTTGTCTGTTACATATGCTTCTCTCTGTTCTCTTATAATATTCATCTGATAAGTTTTTCACCGTTTTCTAACAGTGATTGTACAATATGCTTTATCTCTGTCCTACAATATTTGACCCATATACTGTTATTATATACGCCATCTCTGTTGCATACATGCCTTTATTGTTCCTCAATCTATAGCCGATATATTTTTCTCCATGGCCCCAGGGTAATGAATAATTAGACAAAGTTGTTAAAGAAAAACTAAAATAAAACTAAACATCTAACGTAAAGAATTCAAGATCAAATAAAATTTCCAGCCTATATTTTTCAATTCCAAAATATACCATCCGTTCAATACCAATCGATAGTCTCGCCCAAAAGCCGAGGATGGAAAAAAGGAAGTAGCAAAGTTCTTCTGCATCTATGCTAGACTATTTATTACCTATGGCTCTTTGCCAAAGCCGTTTTTTAACACTTCCATGGTTTCAGTATCTACTTCAGACCAGGGAGTCCTGCGTCATATGAGTGAGACACTAACTTTTGGGTAAAAAATTTTACAATTTTTCCGGATATCCTCTTATCACCTGTATTACATAGATATCCTCAGTTTTCGTTTAAAATAAAGTTCCCTAATGTAAGTCAAAAGATTTTTATTTTTTGTGTTGTAGCGTTATGGAACAAAATCCGATAGATCCTATCCGGTTATCATTCAATAGAAAAAATTTTATCTAGGGTAGTTTGCGAAATACTTTGGTTAGGTAAAAGAACTAAAACTATAATCCTTTGAAAAAGAGTCTTATAATTTTCAATATATTATATAAGTCTTTTTGATTATTGATTTGGTGCCTTTTTTTCCGTTTCTATAAATGATAAAATAAAATATTCCTTTATAACAATTTTTTTTGTTATTTATGTGAATCTTTCTTTATTTTTCAAAATTAATAAAATAAACTTTTTAAGTTTTTATTCATCAAAGCTACTTAAATATTCTAATATTTTTGTATAAAAGTGATGAATTTAAATTTTATAAAAACTACAAAAAAAGGATAGAGTATTGATTTACGAATTTTCTCTCGTTTTTATTTATATTTTTTTTCGCAGATTCGTATGAATTATGAAACCTAAGAACTTACAAATTCCGTCAAAACATTTCGTTGAAAAAAATTAAAAATTGTAACTAAATGCTTGAATATGGAAGCAAATAGATTAAATTAATGAAAATGTATACCCTGTTCAAATGCCTTCTGAGGCTCATGATGGCTTCTGAGATAGCACCTCTCTCTTTTAACTTCAAAATTTAAACCAACTTGAGGACTTTCAGATACGGCAGATTTAACGTGTACCTCACTATTTATTTTCGCTGGTTATTTAGTAACCTACCATTGTCGAACTCATGACTCCCAACTCTCCACCAACTATGACAAAAAAGGATTAAAAATAAATATAATTTCTTTTTCAGTATTTTTTAATTACAGAATAATAACATGGAATTACTTGTAAAATGTTTAGAAAAACTTTTTTTGAACTGCAATTCATGTGCATATCGTAGAATAACTGAAAAAGCAGACTCTTTATACATTTCGTCATTTTGCTATGCGCTAAGCTAAGTGTATAAGCTTTTTAATCAGTCTGGCACTTTTTAAGCTTATTGGAGAGAGTCCATATATACCTTTATGTTGTGTAATAATACATCAATCAATCAGTCAGTCTGATTCGTTTTATTCAGTTCGCCTTAAGTCCAAGGTATAGTGAAAGCTTTTCGTGAATAACCCGATTAAAAGTATTTTGAAATAGACCGTCTGATTAGCTTATTTTTCGCACATTCCAGAATTAGCCTACAGGAATGTAGGCTGGCTGTAACAATACTAAAAATACCAGACAAGTTTGAAAATAAAAACTTTTCCAATGAGCTTGGCTGGTCGCAAAATGATTTTCAAACAGCTGGATTTTTCAATTTACCTCCAACTTATGCAAGTGCTGGATCAGCCAGCATTGCAAGAAGATGTGAGCTATCTTTTTCTACACATGTAGGCTACCGTTTTCTTTTTCTTTTTTAAGAAAAAAAGCTGAAAAGTTTTTTTTAAAAAGCCTGCAGCGTTAAGGTGCACCACAATATTACACAATAAAAGAATTCTCCCTTATGAAGAGATGCATTTTTCTAACCTAAAGAAAATTTTCGTAAAGTTAATTAACAGTAGGACCGAGGGGTGACACCCCACAGCTGTAACGCCAAGTATTTCAAATTAAAAGTGATTGAATTATTCTCAACGGACAGTTCGGAGAATGGGAAAAGATTCATTGTTGGCGATTTATCGAAAGTTAAAATAGCCAGAAACAAAGCCAACCCCGCGTAATTAATACTAAATTTGAAATAATTTGATTATAGCTTAATCGCCAAAGAGACCGAAATATTAATATAACCTTGTAACTGAAACATTTTTCTGGTAATACATATAAAGTAACTTAAGGAATAAAGAGTTATAAGTAGATTTTAATGTTCGATTTAGTTGGGACAGTGAGCTAGTGAGTTTTACATTTGCATTGAACTAAAACGTCAGCCGTTACATTGTTTGTTAAGAAGAGATGAAATATTTAGGTTTGCTTTTTATAAAATGTAATAAAAAATAAGCAATTAGTTTAATTAAATTATAATTAAATTAAGAATGATTAAAAAAAAATTAAATTTATGAAATTAAAGAAATTTTAAGAGCTAGGAACTATATATAATGCCTATTATGGCATCACATTTACTTATTGTTTAAACCGTTGATATGGCTGAAATCAAACAAATGTTCAATATAATTTCTCCAGCAAAAAACGAAGCAGATTTATATTTATTTATTTTAAATACATTTTTTTAAAAGAAAACCCGAGTAATGTTTTTTTTTCTTCTTTTTACTAAAATCTGACGCAACACTTCTGCTTATAAATTCTAAAAAAAGGATATCACTTTCATTACAATACAGTCTCTGAAATATCTGATATAACCTCTGAAGTAAAAAATTAAAGATGTGAAATTATTCAAACATTGAACCAGATTGGAAACAATAAAGAAATCCTTTAAATTTTAAATATGCGTTTTCCTTCTCTTGCTTTTATCGTACCAAACCCCAGGAAAGAATTGAAGTTTGGTAACACTCTCCTAAAATCCTTTGCATTTTAAAAAAGAAATTTCGATTAAATTATCGGAAGTAGTCTTTTACTTATAACAATTGATCCTTAATTGTAAGATTCCATAAAAATTAGTTTACTTAAAAGATTTGGTTTAAAGCAGTAATAATGAGATAAAAACTTGTATACAGATTGCGCATCTCATTTAAATGATGTTTTAATGATCGTTAAAACGTGTTTGTTGCTTAGAAATTTGTAAGACCCCTCATCAATCACAGCCAATTTCGTGAAGCCGACACTCAGTCACCTTCTTTCATGGAGTCCATTAATCACAGGATTAAATCGAAATATGAAATCCTATATAATGACGGTCCTTAAAAGGAAGTAGAAGGAATCCAGGATTTAAAATGTCCCTTTCATAAACGCAAGACATGAATTCAGCCACGAAATAAAGAATGAAAAAAAAGATTAAAAGCCTCTGTTGGTAGTAAATTTGTGTGTAACGTATTATTTATGTGTAATGTATTATTTAGATCAATCGGTACAAATGAACTGAAAGAGAAAGTTGGACGAAAGCCGGTCCTTAAGCTTTCTTTTGTTTATGATAAGTAGCTATGAGAATAAAATTGGTTAAAAAAAACTTCATTCAAAAGATAAATTAACCCTCTTGTTCCAAAAATAAACATTATTTAATCTGAAAAACTACATTTTTTAGTAATATACTTGTACTCTATATCGTTTGTAAGAAACATGTGGAAGTTACAAAGTTTCATTCTTTTTTTTTTGTCGTATGTCTTTTTAGGCAGTGGGTTCTTGTTTTTCAGTGGCGCCATCTATGGCCAGGAATACGACTTCTGCCACGCCATTCACACAACCACAACCCGCTTATATGGNAATTTGAACTTAGCATACATTTTTAAATGTATATAACTTTTGAAACCTGTGTAAAATCATTCTAAAAGGCTAACAATTATCGCATTCATTAAACTTTTTAAAAAAAGTTATCATTTTATTGTATTATTTTCGATTTTTGTGGTAGTTGTCGAGTTTGGTGTGAATCATCCGTATATCAACAACATAGTAACAGATGCGATTTCCGATAAATGTTATAAAAAGAACGAGAAAAACATTTGTTGTGTGATAACAAAGAAAAACTTAACGCTCAATTACAGGATTCTCGCGAGCCTTAGAACTTTAATCGTATTAGTAAATTGACGTTGAATTTAATTGGAATTTATATTCTTTTTTAGATATTGATTTACGATTTCGATTTTTGGTAGGACTGAGTTTCATACAGATATATTTTATTTAAAAAACAACACATAATAGTAGTTACAAATGCATTAAAGATAGACAGTCGTCTTTTAACTGTTGCCACAATTTTTAGGATTCGTGGGAGTGATGAATTATAACAAGGTAGAGAGAAATTTTTTTTTTTCATATCTCTTCTGAAAGAAGGTTATCATATACTTGTTTAGAGTGCATACATTCTATAATTAACTTTGTCCTTGTTTATATTCAATAATTAACTCATAGTGTATTTTTTTTTACAATAAATTTATTTCAAAGGAAATTGATTTTTTTATAGTAATGTAATTACTAAGTTGAGAAGTCAGTTTTGTTCTCTAATTCTCTTACAATAATTTTTTTTTCATGATCTCCATATTTTTCCATTCTAATCCAGTATTCATTATTTAGATTCTCTTTCGAATTTTTTTTCCTCCTTTTTTCACAAACAGTGTGGTTTTGGTAGATATTTTAATGTTGTTTCGCTTCTTGTTATGGTTGCGCATATACAATTCACTCTGATTTGGGAGTTAGATATGCATGGAGTTTTCTATTATTCAATAATGCTTGTTTGTGGTTGTTACTTTTGTAGGAGTGAATAAATTACATTATAAGATATACATTCTTTGTCTGGAAATCACTTTAAGATTTTGGCTAAAACAAGAAATCAAATTCTCCATGACGAAAAAAGTTACACGCATAAAAATTTCTCCTTAAAACACATTTATTTATATTTCGCATAAAATGCTGAAACATTAATCTAAGTTTTTACTTAAAATGTTTAAAGTAGAATTTGTTTTTACGACTATAGGCAATCTTGGTGAATAATCTCCATAGCATCATATTCTTTATCGTAAAATTCTGAAAAAAAAATATTGCGTATGTTTCAGACTTTTGAGAAAATTTTTCAGTATTTTAACCCTGAACCACCAATTATTATTGAGTAACAACAAAATACGACTACAGAGGGTTAATATTGCTCATAACAGTTAAACACATTCACAAAGAGATTGTCTCAGGAAAACTTTAGCTAATGTTAAATTTTGAAGGGAACAGTTACATGTTTAAAGAAAATAAGATAAGCATTTGTTTAACGTGAATTTCAAGATGATTTTTACTGAGCATAAATTGCTACCGTTTATTCTTTAAAAATTGCATATAAACATTACCTTTCTGAAAATGTTTTTTTTAATGTTTCATTTTTTTGCAAACCTTTGATTTTACATCAACTACATTTGCACTTACTATATCGAAAAATATAACTGTAACTTACGGTTGCGTTTATATGCGGTAGTGTTGCTTCTGTATTAAATATTAATATGCTTAAATTCGCAACTATTTCTAGTTTCTTTCTTTTTTTGATAAAAATGATCGTAACAGCACCGTATTCACATGAGTATGGTAGAGTGGTTGCGATTTATCTCATTTGGGATGATTTTTAAGCGTTAGGTTACATTTGTCTCGTTTATAGTCAAGATATGCTAACATTCCATGACACTGGCAGTATACTTACAGAGCATATTGTCCACGCACTTTAAGTTTTTCTTCAGCATTGTTAAAGAATAATATTACCGTACCCAATCAAATGACGATTAATGTGTAATTATTAGTTTTCCAGCAAATTAGCATTAAAGATCAAAAAATGTGAGAATAAGCGTGCCACGACTCTAACCTTAACTCAGAAATTTTCTTTTGATGTAAATTCTGCAAATTTTGACGTTCTAATTTATTGTACTCACGGTGTTCTCTTATGGGTGCATCCTTTTTAGCTTTAATTTGCATTCACTTTAAATGCTCTCAAATGAATTAGTTAATCTGTCATACGCAGTTTGTGAATCACTAGTTTTACCTTCCCTTATAATCTTGAATGGTGGGGCTGCTATAGCTATTGTAATTTTGACGCTATTTCACTTTTTATTCTTAATCCCTCTCAAAAGAAGGTTAAAATGGTCACGTATTCATCCATTAGGTACCTGAAATAAAAATAAATTATGAAACCAAAATATTTAATTTATTAAATTAACTTTAATTGACAGTACGATTGAGCTCTATTTCATTTTGCTTGTTGTTTCTGGTTTTGTGTTGTCTCGTGCTTGTCCGGTTTTGTGCCATACATAATACTAGCACCACTTTAAGTTTTATAATTTGTTATTCTGTTTCCATTCATATATAAGCATAGAATTCTTAATTTAATCAAGTATAAGGAGCTTGTATCGCACACATTAACAAATTAAGACGTTTTCCAAATTATCTGAAACAAATGTTGAGCATGCGCTGGTATATTGGCAACACAACTTTGGTTATGAGCACAGGTACTCTTGTTTGAAGATCGAGAAAAATACATGGTATTATTTTAATGAATGAACTAAATCACTTCCTGAATAGGATATTAATTGAAAATTCCTTTGTTCAAAGAAATATTATTTTGCTTTAAAAACAACAAGATTATTCTTTTCATGGCAACACACTAAAAATCAGTTTAGCTTTCGACGATCCCTGAAAAAGGAATTATGTTTTCAAAGTAAAACTTTACATCTATCTTTTGATTAAATTTGAACTAATTTTTGCCGATATTTATCACACACATTAGTTTTAAATAGTATTGTAGCAAATTCATCTTCAAGATATAATGATTTCTTTCGAAAATAAATGCTATAAATACATTGAAAATATATAATAGCACTTGTAGAAATAAATATTTCTTATATGAATATTTTCTTGTTTTAACAATAAAACAACCATTGAGTTATTTATTATAAAGTCATTTTCTATTTCAACAATTTAACTAGAGTGGGAAAATGCAATTAATTCTTATGTTTCAAAGAAACTCGTAAAATATTCTTAAACAATCTATTTTTATGATTAAGAAGGGACACACTTTCTGTGCTGAAGTTGATTACTTTTCGTCTCAAATCATCAGCTTTACGTGAGGAATTTAGAGCTCAAACAACTGTAACCTTTATTTAAGTACTTATTAGTTTTTTTTTAACGTTTGAAGGTTATTATTACTATTTTATAGCGCACTTCACACGGTACAGTTTTTAATTTTCTTTGAAACACTATTTTTTATACAGCATGTAATAAAAGATTTGATATTCTAAGAATTAAAATTATTGAGTCGGAGAAAATTTAATTAGCTCTCATTATTGGTTTTATTGCTTTTACACCATAAAATGTTTCTTCTTTTTAATAAAATGCTCACTTTTTTGCTTAATTTTACTCGATATTTCAGTTGAACAATTTGTTCAGAACATGAAGGGCTATTATTTATTTTTTAATATTCCTTTGCAAGTTGAGTTATTAAATAAAATTTTTACGAAAGATAACGAAATTTAGTAAATTTTTACTTGAAAGGCACATTTTCTTTATCAGTTAATCCTTCAATTCTAAACTAAATTCAATTCTACACTTCAATTCTTCTGTCCGCATTTTTCACAAAACAGATATAAAGTGGACACGAAATATTTTCGTTTTTAAAATTTTGATAATAAAAATAAAACTCTTCTTTTCTAATAATATTGCAATTTGTGATTACAACCCCCAATCAAATGCAATCAAAATTCTATTAGTAAAATAGGGGTGCTTCTTTCTGGAAAATGAAAAAATGCGTTTTATATTTAAAGTTTCGAAGTTGCCCATCATAGGGAATAAGGCTGAAGTCGAGTTTGGAAGTTAGTTTGCATTGAATGTCTCCTTTAAAAAAAATTTCACAATTATACTTTAATAAACTTTGATGGGCATTTTTTGAGCATTTGACAGCATCCGTATAATTCGCTCACCCTTTATGAACTTGAGAAGGTTTTTAATAACTCTTTTTTCTTTTTTTTTAGATTATTTCCTAATTTCTCTTAATTGGCAATAATACTTAGCTGTGATTCATAAATCATGTTCAAATCGTTTGATATCCGCTCTGACAGAGCGTGTTAGCCAAGATCATAAATGTTCAAGTACTACCAAGATCATAAATGTTTTTTTTTTAAATGACGGGTACTTGGGGGTTGTCCCATTGGCCACAGAAATGCCAGAACTGCTACTCTCTTCTCGTTACCCAGTGGGCACCTGTGGCGGAGCCTCGGCGATGGAGCAGCGTCGCCCACGTCACACAACCGCAAACCCGTTTATGGGGCTGGTTACATTCACACAATCACACAGAAGAAAGGACATAGAACACACAGAGAGAGAGAGAGAGAGAGANGAAGGAGAAAGGACATAGAAGAGAGAGAGAGAGAGAGAGAGAGAGAGAGAAAGAAACATCCATGCCCTGAGCGAGATTCGAACCCGCAACCATCTTCTCCGCAGTCAGGCACGCTAACCACTCGGCCACCAGGTCTGCCAGATCATAAATGTTCAAGTACGGAAAAATGGGCCTAGGTGCCGGGTTAAAGTAGGGTGGCGTTTATTTTCTAAAATCGCTTGAATGCGAATAGCGTTGCTTCATTATTTAGCATTGTGAATATGAATAGCGATGAGTAATTTATAATTAGCGTGAAAGTGTGGAAATTTTAAATCACAAAAATACAAGTTGTGATGTAGTGCTTGAAATCATATATAATATTGAAGGTCTTGTTGCAATAGAATGAAGAGTCAAACGTTTCCTGTAAGAGACATTCTTGCGTCTCTAACTGTCCCTTAGTTTTGCTTCTAGATGTGGACTTAACAAGTTATCTGGAATTTTTACTAGGTGGAAACATAGTTCTCAGAACAGTCTTATAACCTAAGGGAAAATTGTGGTGTTTTTAACCGAAAAGGTTTCTTTCTGAATTTGAAAAAGTAATGTGGTTTATCTAAAGAGGTTGTTGTTGTTGTTCATTTACGTCGCACTAGAGCTGCACAATGGGCTATTGGCGACGGTCTGGGAAACATCCCTGAGGATGATCCGAAGACATGCTATCGAAATATCTAAAGAGGTTCTAGCATAATAAAATTAGTCTTCATAATTGCGAAAATGTCAATTTTTTAGTGTTTTAAAAACATTACCAGAGAGGAGTCAGGTCGTTTCTATTCAGTATAGGTTAAAAAATCTACAAGGCTGTTTTCGTTCCTTTTTTGAGAAGCTACTGAATTGATTTTATTACCTTTATTTTCAATCCTCTTCTGTTTTAACTGATGCTATTGCAATATGCTTTTTTAAATATAAAGTAAAAGAGTAAAATTAGAATATAGAGTAAACAGTAAATGCTCAGAGTAAAATTATTTAAAAGAAAAAAACGATGCATGAAATAAAATTGTTTAATTATAATACCCTTGTATGCAAATGCGTATAAAAAGAAAGAAAACATGAAACATATTTACAAAATGTATATAAACCTTTTCAAAACTGTTGTTCATCGCAACCACTAAAGTAAGTTTAATGCTAATCAACACATGTTGGTCATGATTTAATTATGAAAAAATGTTAAAGTTTAATAAAAAGCGATGTATTAAGCAATGTCTTTCAATTTTACTGCATTAAAAATTAAAATTTTCATAACTTTTGTTGGATTGTCCTTTTTTTGTTTTTCTAATTCGTGTTTTGTATGTGAAGATTCGGGTTGCAATCTCATTGGTTTGAGGTGTTAATCTTAAACATGCATAAACAATTTGCACTATGGATATTTCTAGTTACGAAAATAGATACACTACAGGGAAAACAGATTTTTATATTTGACGTTCAAAAAAAAGTTCAACTTTGTACCAAACAGTTATTAAATATCCCTTTCGTAGTAAGTGGTAAAGAGCCTTTTTGGTGAGATGGGATCTTATGGGGTAAATGAAAGAACGAACTGATGTCTTGTTTCTGATGCAATATTTTACACTGTATCAAGTGGGGTCAAGTACGAGACGACAAGACGTAGCATATATAGTAATTTTATTTGCAATGAATGCTACGTAGTTGCTTCAAATATGAAAAATAATCTCCAAAGCAGTTTCCAGACACTCAAAATAGTCGCCTTAGTTAAGAAATATTTTTACAATATTTATTCTTTAATAATAATAAGAAAACCCTTATATATAAGTCTTACAATTTTGAAACAATCCAGATGACAAAGAAACTCCTGGATCAGTACCCCCAGAGGTTTGATTTGTTATGGGAACATGGAGGACAGATTTAACTTGCACCAGTCACCATTTACTACAGGGGGAGCCTTCGGTCTGTGGGGATTGAACCCACGACCTCTTGGAACTGGGCCCAGCACCTTACCAACCAGGCTAACCCGTCCTATACTTTGAACGAAAAGCCTCTGAACTGAAATTATTAAAAATGTGTGAACAAAGTAAAGCTGATGTACTCAAAAAACAAGAAATATTCACGAAGAAAAAATCTAAATGATAAGTAGTGGTGCTGTGCAACATAAATAAATCCAACAGTAATAATTGTAAAAGTATAAAAAAGCGAAATGCTAAGCTCAATACTTTGAAAAGGCACAGACATTTGAGACAGATTTTGACAAAAGACTCAGATTTTGACAAAAATTCTATTTACTAATGCAAAAATACTAATTAAATGTTGAATTTGAATTTTAAAACTGCAGAGTTGAATGCAAAAAAGGTAAGTACATCAGTTTTACATATTTTTATTTTTAAATATTTTTTAGAACATTTCGCTGCTTCAAAATTAAAACGACACATCTGCATGACACGTTTGGAGATGTGTCGTTTTAGTTTTGAACCAGCGATTTATTTTGATTTTTTCACCATCGTACTAATACTGGAGTCACACTAGTTTTTGTTCAGTAATTCACTATTGAACGAAATCTTTTGAACCTTTTATTCATTTCATTTAAATAATGTTTTTAATAAAATTTGTTAGTTGCTACTCCCCCCATACATACATATGTTTTTAACATCTGTAACTTGTTTTGGCTCTATTTTTAGTTAAAAATACTTTCATAAGCTTAAAGCAAATACTTTCCTTTAATAAAGTGTGCTGAATCTGTTCTTATCCGTATACAGAATGTAAAAGATATTACTTTAAATAGCATGATCTAATAATCGGATTTTCGCATCGGACCTGCATTGATATTCTAAAAAGATAACTCTAAACGCGTTAATTAATTAGTGTTAACAATAAATAAAGCTACAAAAAAAGACGCAAGAACGTACTATCTCTGAATATACATACCTACTTTTGACAGATTTGGATTCTAGACCATCGGAATATGGGGTAGCAGCGATCCTTATAATTTTGGCAAAAGAGCTGTCGAAAGTTTTGGCCCCTTAATCTTAAATTTACTTCCCGTGTATTTAATTACAACTCGGGAAGTTTTAAAGCGATTTCAAACGAAATTATAAACTCATTTATCGAAATATAATTTCCTATAATTTTTTTGAGTCATTTAATGTAATAAAGTTCGAAAATTTTTTAAACTATTCCAACTGTGTAATTTTAAGTGGCAAAATACAAAATTTAAGCGAAATCGATTAAATAGTTTCTGAGTTGGAAAATTTCAAAAAATTCCTATTTTTAAAATTCTGTTTTTCCTGAATTATTTCGCCGATTTTCTTTAAATTTTGCATCTCGTCATTTAAAACTAAACTAGTTTAAAATGATGTAAAAATTCGCATACCTTACAATTCAAAATTATTCCGACCCTTTTTCAATAAAATAGTAAAAAATGATTAAAAAAAATATTAAAAATTATTTTTTGCTAAGCTAAATTTATACTTGTGTATAAGCAGTTTTTGATTCATTTAAAAAATTACAAAGCTATCTTAAATACGAAAAAAAAGGATTAAGGGACCCTAGCTTTTAACTGATCTTCTGCATTAACTATTGAGATCATATTTTTCCGATTACGGTATATATTTAAACTCCAAATTCGTCGAAAAAACAAGTACGTTTTTATATCAAATTTTGAAACTTAATTAATAGTTAGCAATAATTAAAGGGCATATTTGAGGGCGCCCCCTTTAAATCATTACGATCTGTACAATTAAACGTTAAAATGTAATTATTAGAACTTAAATAATTCAAGGTGATATGTTTTTCATAGGCGATACTTGATTTAGAGGTGTTATTACTTAATAATTAAGTATGCTTACTTTCACTTAATTTTAATTGTTAAATTATAATAAAATAAGTTTAGCTTGAATGTTGACCAACATACTGTAGAGGGAAAAAACTGGAATAATGATGCAAGAAAAAAAAACGTTATTAGCTAAATTTTAATTAGCACATTTTAATTGCGAAATAGTCCTTTTTGCCTATATTTTTAGCAAAAATAATAGCCAAAGTCTTCTTTATTTCAAAATACTTTTTATTCGTCAGTGGCAATCTTGCCTTTTAATTTGAGGGCACTTAATTTGCTTCCCCTTAACAGTTTGGCACTAAATATTATTTTTTTTCGGATGACAATTAAACAATTTTTAAGGTAAATTTGACTACACTGATATTGTAATTTTAAATCACTTAAGTCCCGCAGTGGACTGATCGTTAAGACACGGTTCCCAGTAGATCACCGAAGTCAATCATCATTGGCTGCGGTCAGTGTGCGGGTGGGTGATCACTTGGATTAGGGACCGAGGGTGCGGTATTGGTCCTCGTTAAACTGTTCTACCGTAAAGTGCTCGACTTCGCGTGCAGGTCGTCGGGTTACCGAAGCGGGGGTGCCACCCCTTCTGCAGAGGATCAAAATTGTGATGGCATGTTTTCGGACCATCCTCAGGGATTTTTCCCAGACCGTCGCCAATAGCCCATTGTGCAGCTCTAGTGCGACTTAAATGAACAACAACAATTTAAATCACTGAAATTGACAATTTGAACGAAATCGATTGAAGGATTCTTGGGAATTAAAAATGTGAAAAGAATGAATTTCTTGAAATTCTATTACTCACAAACTATTCGTTCGATTTTGCACAATTTTTTTTAACTTTGCTATTTAGCATTGCACAGTTTAAATTATGTAAAATTTTGCTCACACAAGAGTTGAAAAATTGTTCGAACATTATTAATTTAAGTAGTGAAAAAAAATTTATTGCGTGGAATTATAATGAAATAAATGAATTTTGTGCAGAAAGGATTTGATTCACTTAAATTTAAAGGTATGCAGAAATACACCAAAAGTGCAATTAATATTAAGTAAACTAAACTTTTGATTATTCTCCAAATCAAACCATTGATTTAATTTTATTTCTAAGATGAAGATTCGTAGAATCCAATTTCATCGGGGAAAAAACTGTATTAGGAAAAGTATACTTTTGAATCTGAATTTTTTTTGCAAATTAATTGGCTTATCTAAGGGTGGATTCTCAAACCATTAAAATTTAAAATCTGTACATCCTTACCAGATGACTAGATCAAAAATTAAAGATATTTCCGTTTCTTGTCTCTTTTACTTGTATCCTCTACAATATGTTGTAGTAGAATAATGCATAATCGGTTTATGAAAATCCAATCACTAGATCAAAAGTTATGAAGGTTCTCTGATTTTTTTTTGCGCAATCTGTAGCTGATTAATAATTTAAAATTAATAAGTGGTTGAAGCTATAGTGAGCTAATTCGTGAAAAAGTTCTAAATTAATTTATTTGTGTACTTCTAATGATAATTTCTTACATAAAAATAGGTTACTCCTAAGAAATTACTGACTTCGTAAGTTAGAGTTATTTAAACAAATTAGAAGAAATTTATTATCCTACTTAGCATTTGAATTATAACTAGTCTAAAAATACTTAATTTTTTTGCATGAAAATATGTATTACTGAGCCCGAATGTTATTTTTTTTACTTACTTTTTTTTATCGTGGGTTAGTTGATTTTTTAATAGCTAACTAAAAAAAAAGAAACATCATAAATGAGACGTTAAAAAAATTCGAAGTAGTGGAAATAGTAATTACTAAGTCGTGAAGTTTCTTATTCCAATTTCGCTAATGGAGAGTAAATTGCTATGCTGTCATTAAGAATATTTTTTTCTTCAATAATTCATTTTTCTTTTTGCTTTTTCTTTATTTTTGAGCTCTTTAAAACACACTTTTTTTTTTTATTTAAATACTTTTTTTCTTCGTTTTTCTCCAACTTTTATAGAAGAAACTATTATTATAATTTCTTTTTTTTTTGAGGTTAGGAGGATGAAAATGAAAGAAACTTTTGCCATCGTCTTCGACTTACGCTTTTGATATTATTGTTCATTAAAAATAATATTTTAGCGGAATTCAGATCATTTACGTCGTCTATTTTTTTTCTTTCGAAAAGACTACTTTTGGATAGTTCAAAAACTCGTCGGAATTTTTGTCGTCACCATGGCTACGATATAGTATCTTCTTCCTCTTTCAATAAATATGTTTTTTTTCTTGTATGTGTGTTAAAATGAGAAAATTCAATTATTTTGACTAAAGAAAATATTCGAGGAATTTTGGAAAAAAACTTTTTCGTCCTCCCCAATCTTTGCCGCTGTTTTATAGGTTGAAGGAATGTTGCGTATTTGAACAAGTTCTGTTCTCACTTCACACGTTCTTAGAAATATGATTAAAAAAATTAAAGAAGCGTTAAAAAGTTATCCCGAAAAGAAAAAAATAAAAGTACGTTTTTTTTCCTTAAAAGTCTTAAAACTTTTATTTAATTAAAGTACGCAGTTATAGCTGTGCTGCTGGACTTTACGACAATTCACAAGATAGACAGGTAAAAATATTATTTTATTTATTTATTATTTACTGAAAGGATGCATTTTTTCCCTGCAAGTTTCTAAGTATTTAATACCAAGCTTCAAAGCAATATTTTTTTTCTGTTGGTAAAGTTAAGCAATAAATTTAAAAACCTGTTTCATCTAAAAGCAAAAGGCTTGCTTTTAAAATGTTTTTTATTTATTTATTTTTTTTCCATTTTTTTTTTAAAAATAATTGAACTTCAGGATTATACATTTTCACGAATACGTTTATAGAATATATAAACTTCGTTTGTTCAAGAATCAGAATATGTAGTAATTTTTTTAACGAACTTAACAATTTCACTGTTTAGTAAGCACTATTTAAAAGCAATTTCATTTTTTAACAAACAATTTCATTTCATGCAAAATTTTGTGCTAAAATGTTTCATATTATAAGATGTTTCCAAAATATGAAACTCTTAAAACGCTTTAAAATAATACAAGTTTCTAAAAACTGAGGTAAGATTTACAGCACTTCACCATAAAGAGCATAATTTGTAGTTTAGAATGCTAAGTGAATTAATTATACAGATGAAAAGCCAGCAGCAATCAATTGGTAAGGTTGCAGTGTTAATTTTTTGAAGTTTAACATAATTTCTACAAAACATGTAAATTTATCTATCTATCTATATTTTTTTTTGTCGGAAAAAGGATTTTTAGTTTGTTTATTTTGGAATCAACAATAATCCATTATTATTCAAAAGCAAAATTTTGATGAGGTAGTTGTAAATGTTCAAATAAAACTGAACTAATGAGAAAAAAATAGTTTTAATTTCATTATTGTTTAACAAACCTAACAATTAAGGGAAAGTAAATTTTATAGGTATTTACATTGTATTTTTAGGTATTTACATTGTACATTGTACATTTAGGTATTTACATTGTACATTGTACATTTAGATATTTACATTGTACATTGTACATTTAGGTATTTGCATTGTACATTGTACATTTAGGTATTTACATTGTACATTATTTCCGAGTTGTTGGGCATCACTTTCACGCTTTTTTTAAAATTTATTACTTTTTTAATTACTATTTATTTGATATGATTCGTTGGTTAAAAGTTGATGCTGAAATTCCTGACTCATATAGGGCAAAATTAAGAAGTATCACCAATGGCCAGTCGCCTGTTAAAGTCTTTTAAATAATGAGCACATTCAAATCTTTTAAATCATGTGACCACTTGTTAAAAATTCAAAATTTTAAATGGTTAAAAATTCACTGATTTTAATGATGTCATTTTTTTAAAACAGGATTTATAATGTTTACCATATTTCTCAAAAAGATAGTAAACATTGCAAGGTTCATTTATAAAATAATGTATAATTTTTAAAAACAAGCTTGATATAAAGTAATTTTAAGGATATTATAAGATATTCATTATGATTCTATGTTTATTAAAACATAATAACAAAACTCACATGGGGGCTAATAACAAATAACAAAACTCACATAAAACATAACAAAAAAACTCACATGCTTTTTAGTGCGTTTTTAAGTGGCGATCGGCAGAAAATTTTTCAATCGCCAAATGTTATGTAGTCGTCTTTTAGCAAGTGCCGATCGTTAATTTTGTCCTATACAGACACATCAGAGAGTTTATCCGGTATATTGTCCTGAGCATCCTGTTCTGCGTATTCTATTCTGTATATCCTGTATATTGTTTTTGCAATTATGAAAATACACTGTTTGGAAAAAAAATATCTGGAAACCCACCTAAGAAAGACTGTTTTCATGATTTTACTAGGATCCTTTAGTTTCTGTGATTGCAAATATGGATTATGAGATGTAGAACTTCTGGTAAAAGCAGATAAACCAATTTTGTGGCAATATTTCGGCGAGAGTCAGGGCTCAGGCAAAGCCTCCTAGAGTAGGAGGTGGCCTAATGGCAAAGCCTCCTACTCTAGAAGGCTTTGGCTCTGGGCGTTCGCCTTCTATTGAGGCGAACCGGGTTCGAATCAAAGCAATGGCTGGTGGATACGAATTCCGCTTCTGGCTCGCTCTGACAACAGTGTTGACGTAAGATATCCTCAGTGGTAAACGGATCATAAGTTTGAGTCCCCGTGACGTCAGGCTTACCGTGGTAGGTATTCGTGGTTTCCCTATTCATGTAACGCAATTGTGAGTTAGTTCAATCAAACTCTCCACTAAGAGAAATGTTTCGCAATACTTGATGCAGGAGTTTCCTTCTCTTATTTTTCCTTGAATTTATTAACAACTTCCAAATCGGTTTTCATCAGTTTAAATTGCAATAAAATTTATTTTGAATGAATAAACTGAAAAATGCGTAGTTTTAAATTACTATCACAAAGCTACAAATGGAGTAATTTTTATTACTTTAAAAAAATATTAATTACAATTTCTTCTGATCTAACGAAGCGATTCTTTTATTTTCTACCTTTTTTATAAAGTGTAATGCTGACAAATCATCAAAAGTTTAAAAATTTGACCCAAAATCCAAAATGGTGCGGGTTTTTTAAGAACAATTTATACTGAAAATATTAGGGAACTTGATAAAAGAGAATATATTTATGAATGAAAGTTTTGGAAAACTAAACCTTTACGATTCAATAATTTATTTAGGTAAATCCTGTACTTCATCTGTTTTTGTGAAATAAAAGCCATTTACAACTTCTAGCTCAACTTTAAGGATTACAGTTTAAAACAAATAAAGGCTTTATTAAAATTAAGTGGATATTTCAGCTAATTAATTCGAAACAATAACGCACGTGGTATTGCATGTTAACTGGAACAATACGGTAAAGTCAAAAATTATTTTCTGACAGTTTCAGTCTTATAGATTTTTTACTAGATCTATTCAAAGAAAATACGAAAAAAATAAACAAAAAAAACGGGTTTTTTAATAGCGTGATCTATGCAGGCACTCAAGCGCTTTCATTTCGACCAACACAAAATTCACCTGGAAAGGAATATCTTCGGACATCATTTTGGCCTCAACTAAATCAATATTTGCAACACACAAGACACAAAAAGTTTTTTTAGAAACTAGGTAAGTAGTTAATGCTAATGACATTTTTCTTGTTGAGGTAGTACTTGAGGTTTTCTTCTTTTTCTGATTTTAAGCTTATCTAGAAACACTTGTACCAAATTAAAGATACAATTTTTTTTAGTAAATAATATAAGGAAAATTTTTAATATAACGCTTTTAAAGGTGGCGCTGTCAAGATTATTTGAATAAATTTTCATTTAAAATTTAGTTAAGTTAGAATTAGTTAGAATTTAGTTAATACGAAAAATTTCAAAGCATCGCGAACCATAAAATCACCACATTAATTTGTATATTATTAACAAATATTTTTCCCTTAAAAGAAAGAATAAATTTAAGCTTTTAATTTTAAAAAATATGGTTTAGGCCCAGCGATAGCGTGAGTACAAAGACTTAAACATCATAAAGGATTACTGAATACCAGAGATTTTAAGGAGTAACGTTAGATAAAATAAATTTCCCATGGGTCAAAAATGTAATCCTCATTAGCTCTAGATTGTAAACAACGAGAGAAGTTTTTTTATTTGTTTACTTTTTACTGTGATAAAAAAGTAGTTTAAAAATTTTACAAAATGTGAGTCTCGTTTTAAAAGGGAAAATTATTTGAAAAAAATCTTGCTTATTCTAACTTTGAAATCAAGCAGGTTTCAATGTTTCTGTATTGTTTATTTCTTAATGAAACATTACTTAAATAAAGGGCAGATGCATTGGTAACTAATTACCTGTTATCCAAAGATAACTCCAATTATTATTATATGTTTAAAAATTCCATCCAGTTATCTTACTCCCAGGCTAAATAACATTTTCAGGTCGTAAATTTTGCTAAGTAATTTCTACTTATATTGAAATTTTAAATTCTTGAACTATAATTAACAAAATTAAAATTCCTTCTGGGAAGAACTTTGTTTTGTTCTAACTATACCTGTTGTTTACTTCAATTACATACGCAATGAAAGCGCTTGAGGAAATATAGTGGTTAGCAACAAATTGATACGGGGAACATTTTCGGTGAAAAATACATAAATAAATTTGGATAAATTACATAAATAAAAAAATAGTATTGAAATAATGTAATTTTGTACTTATTTTCAACTAGACAGTGATTATATTATGGTTTTTTAATAGATGGGCGAGAAAATATCAAATGCTTGAAAGGGGATAAAAAAAACTGAATTTGAATGAAATAGCAGAAAATGAAAATTAAAAATTTATTTTTTTAGTACGTGATAATTACAAGCGCATCTTTTTTCTATTTTTGCTTATACATATATTTTTTCGGTGCTTGCAAGGAGTAGTTATTTTGCAGAAATGTGTTTCCTAATGATATCAACTACATGAATAACAACGAAAACGACGCACGGATCCTATCACAGAAATAAGCACATTATAGTTTCTGTTCTGTAATGAAAAGCTTTAATCGGTTCGCTCATTTTAACTAACTACCTTAAAGATATTGTTGCTGACGTATAACAACAAAAACGAAGCACAGATCCTATCACATAAATAACCGCATTATAGTTTCTGTTCTGTAATGAAGAGCCTTCATCGGTTCACTCATTTTAACTAACTACCTTAAAGATATTATTGCTGACGTATAACAACAAAAACGAAGCACATTATAACTTCTGTTCTGTAATGAAAAGCTTTCATCGGTTCGCTCATTTTAACTAACTACCTTAAAGATATTATTGCTGACGTATAACAACAAAAACGAAGCACAGATCCTATCACATAAATAATCGCATTATAGTTTCTGTTCTGTAATGAAGAGCCTTCATCGGTTCGCTCATTTTAACTAACTACCTTAAAGATATTATTGCTGACAAATAACAACAAAAACGAAGCACAGATCCTATCACATAAATAAGCACATTATAGTTTCTGTTCTGTAATGAAAAGCTTTCATCGGTTCGCTCATTCTAACTAACTACCTTAAAGATATTATTGCTGACGTATTGGTAGTGCATTTAAAGATTTCTCATGGTCTTGCGTAGTTTTATTTTATTACGTAAACGGCCTTGCACAATCGAATCACTTTTTGGGTTTAGGACTATCAATGCTCAAATCCATAGTTCTGTAATTTTAAACTCAAAAATGACAAGAGAATTTCTGGATCAAGCATTAGGACAAACTAGCCGTCGTGAACGCAATAATTCCTTTGCACCATATTTTTAATAAGCTTAGCAACTTTAAAATAAAGCAACTATACTTGAAAGAAATATTAAGATTTTGAAACATAGTGCTCCCTGTGCATTTTTCTACACACTATTGTAATTTGAAGATTCTATGTCTTATGATATTTGCGCAGACAAACAAAATTAATTTTAACATTGAGCGATTGTTCTAGAACTCATTCATGTAATGTTTCTGTTTACATAATTATAAATGTTTGCCTGAAAAATTTTGATAAAATCAAAATGTTTATTTTCACCTTCTTTTAACCTGAAGAAACTTTCTTTCAACTAACCGCAGTTAGAGTTAAGCAAATTTTTCGAACTCCTGCTTTCAACTAAACGAGAAAAATTGTTTGCCATAAAAAAAGAAAGAAGTGGCACCATTCGTTCATAGCAAAATGCATGTCTCATCCATGAGAAATTTCTTGTTCTTAAACAGCCCCATAACCCTCAAAATAATCGATTGTGTTCAGTATCGAATCAGGAGATACCCTATGATATAAAAATTGGTGCCTAAGTTTCACAACGAATATTTTTATAATTGTTTTTGGAGCTACTTGGAAGAAGGACAATTTATGGTAATCAGTTTTCATGGGTGAAGAATTTAAGATATTTCACAGAAAAATCTTCTGCTTAATCTCAAAATTATGTAAAGAAACGTATATTAGCAAGATACCTTCTCTGCATATGCTGCAAATATTTTCCAACATGAGAGCAGAGACAATCAGGTTGGTTTTCTGCAAGAAGATGAATGACCCTTAATTCTTTTTGTATCTAAGTCAATTGGACTGTTTTTCCTGAGGGTTTATGTAATTGAAACTAAATGATGTTTTATGCAAAAATTTGAAACAATTTCGAAGCATTTAGAGCAAGAATTAGAAGAAATTCCAATAGATGCTCTGCGGACTTAATTTACTAGTTTTGAGAAGAAACTAAAGCTTTTGGAAAAAGTTCGAATTATACCGACCTATAATGTTTTATACACAATGTTGTTTCTTATGCTGTATGTGAAATCCATTGAATCAAGACTTCTAATTTTTTATGTGAATTTGTATAAGAACTATATACATTTTTGGGTATAATTTCATGCTCTTAAATATTCTTATAATTTTGTTAATTATCTTTCTAATCTCACATTTTTCCCGATGTTCGAAAATCTATTTTCTTTTTATTTCTACATCTCTGATTCTCATACATCTGTCACATGCGTTTCTGACCTTATTTTCTTTATTTAATTATCCTGTTCAAATTTGTTCTTGCTGCTATTTTGGTGAAACTTTTCGTTCCTTGCTTGTAATTTACTTCTGCATTTATATGTTTCCCTCTTTCATTCTGCGTTGTAGCACTGCTGAAGATTTTTCATTACAGAACCGAAACTACAGAGCGTTTGTTTATGAATTTGTATTTGCAATTGTTTTCATTTTTATGTCAGACAAAGTTAACTTTTTCATCACCTAACTAACAGTCATATGGCAACAAACATACTTAAATCTCATTTTCACATGCTCATTTATCGACATAAAAAGCAGTTAAATCAATAAAAATATTAATTATAAATTAAAGTAAACGAAGTGTATCATAAATTAATAAGCACAAGTGTAAATGTCGAAATAATATTTAAAATGGAAATAGTTTTTTTTTTTGTGCATCGTTTTCGCGCTTGTAAAAATAGAATTCTAAGAATTTTTTTTGGATTTCTATTTGCATTACAGTAAAACAATTGTATTTACTTTTGGTACGGATGTTGAGGAAAGTACTTCCAGAAAAGAAAAAAAAAATTCAATTGAATTTTAAATTCTGGGTTGTTGCCAAATACTTCTAAAACGAAAATTCTTAATCAAATATACATATTTAAACAAAGTGAACTGAAGTGTGATCACCTTTTATTTTCGAACTGCCTTCTCCGTTGAGAAGGTGAGGTGAGCAATACTTGAATTCAATTATTTATTCCACCTGATTATAGAGAGATTTTAATTTAATTATAAAATTTATTTAAAAAGTATGAAAGGTAGCTTTGTTTGAGTAACAGTAATGAATTCTGTAAATGTCACGACAAATGAAAAAAAAAGTTTAATTTAAATTCGATAAATATCAATTACGAATTTTACTGAAATTAAAAATAAACTTGAGAGTCCTTCATGCAAAAAATGTTTCAGGGGCTGGAATAGCTTGGTTGGTAGGACGTTTGACTCATGTTCGTGAGAATGGGAGTTCGAATCCAACCGATTGAAGAATCCACGTGTATTAAATGGTGTTTGGTGCGCGTTAAATGTGTCGAGTTCACAAAGTCCTCAAAGTTTCCATAACAAATCAATACCTCTGGGGGTACTGAATTGGAGATTGATCGTTTTCTGGTTCAGGTCAAAATTACAATCTGCGGACAGATAAAGGGTGTGTGAATGAGTCCTCCCTGTGAAACGGAGTGTGAGGTGAGGCAAAATCGTATTCTTGGCCATAGATGGTGCCACTGTAAACAAAAAGCGACCCTCTGCTTTAAATTTTCGCTTGATTCTAAGCATTCTTGCTGATATTGGCAAGTCACATATATAACAATAACATCATGCTTCATAAAAAATCCATCGCTTATATGTTGTAAAACATATAAGCCTACAAAACATAGAGAATTATCAAGGTGGCTTTTTTAAAATATTAATTTCGTAACTGTTTTGTTGTTGTGAAATAAATGCTTCATTTTGTATAAAACAAAGAACTGTTTCTTAATATACGTTGCAAGGGTAGGAACTAAAATGTCATTCAAAATAACTTATTTATAAAAAAATTAGAGAATTATAATTAAATTGAAATAGAAAAATAAAACAGAAGCATGAATTCAACACATAATTTTTGCTTGGGGACAATCTGCAGGCAATATTGGAATTTTTCTGTGAATCAATTTTTAACAAAACGCAAGTGTTATACCTCCAACGAAGCCTCACTTGGAAAAAATAAATAAAATATAGAAGATGAGGTTTTGTGCTTTTAAACTTGGTTTCTAGGCCACGAATAATACTTGCATTTTATTAAAAATTGATTCACGGAAAAGTTCCATCATGAATGCTTGCAGATTGTTATCAAGCAGAAATCCTGTTTTGAATTCAGACTTCATTTGTTCTCACTTTTGTATCTCAATCAAATTATCATTCTCAAATTTTTCTTAAATATTTGAAAACAAATCTTAAGTTGCTTTAGAGCTTTTCCACGTTTGACTTTGAATTTGATTTATTGTTTTTATGACTTCAAACGGAATTTTGTTCAAGAATTTGATTGAACTCAAGCTAACGTACTATGAGTTAGCGTAGAGTTTTCCACGAATTTGAACAAAGGTCTCAGTTCAGATCAAGACAAACGCCTCAGGCTCGAAGTTCATCTCCACCTATATCCGAACGAGTCCTAATACTTATTGGCATGTAATATTAGTAGGTATGTTTAGCATTCATTTTACCGCATTTCTTTAGTTGTTTTGTTAAATAATTAGCATTGTTTTGTTAAATAACGTAACAGCGAAAACAAATATTGAAGGCATATTATCGAGCAGGTTGAAGCAGTATTTTATTTTGTAGAAGATCCATTAAACGTATCACAAATCCATGCTTCTTTTCCAAAATAATTAGTTACTGAAAATCAGATCAAACCATTTCGAAGTGTTATTGAAATTGAAATGCGATATATTTATTCATAATGGATGTCTATTGGGATAAATAATCAGTATACATAACTAGTTTAATTTTAATCTAAACTAGAAAGTCATTTTTGAACAAAAGTATTCTTATCAATAAACAATATAAATTTAGGAAAAAGGACAGGAAATTCAACTAAAAGAGCTAAATCTCCAACAGAAATATCTCCCTTTAACATGAAATCATGAAAAGTCGTGGAAATTAAAATATGCGGAACACTTTGTCAAAAATAAGTAAGGAATTCATGATTTTGCTAAATGGTTATCAACTATTTCAGAGGTGGGAATTTTCATTTATTACAAGCATTTGAAGTTTAGAGTGTGTGAAGGCTGTAAAAAATTTATAACAGATATTTTGTAAAGAAAATATTAGAGTAAACTTTTAACTGTCTCAAATATTTATTACGTAATCTCATTAGTGATTTAGAAAGATTATCTATTAATAGAATTAATAGTTTATGCTAAAATGCAGTTAGTGAAAAAAATTATTTATTCAATATATTTATTCGTAAAAGAATTAAATGGAATATAAATTTAATGTTTATATTATGCATATTTTGTCATGGCAGCAGCTTTAAACCATGTTCAGTAAAGTAAAATAAAAGTAATTCTTTTAATTTTTATTATTTTGTAAAAATCTTAAAAGAACTTTTTTATTAGACTGAAATGTGTATAAAAATCTTAATAAAAAATTTTTTGAAAAGACCAAGCAAAAATGTATATAATTTTTAATGACTCTTCATGCATTTTAGTTTTTTTTCGTAGAATTAATAGTTATGAGTCAATTTGAATAAAATATTTATTTAATTTAGAATATATTTCTAAGCAAAATAATGAAAATAATTTCTTAGAATTTATAAAAAAAAATGAACAAATGAAACTGGAGTTCAGCATCGTACGATAAGAGTTATACGGATTTATCTTTAATTAGGTTTGATTTTTTTTACTTATTAAAAAGAACATCTTTAAAACATGATTTAAAACTTCCTCTTATACTACTAGGGGAATCGTTTCTAGAAAAGATAGTAAGAAACAGTATTTTTTAAATTTTCTTGCGAAGGAAATTATTTTTAACCTTTGGTATTTCAAATTTTGTTTCAAATTAAAAACAAAATTCCCATTAGAAATGCTTTAATTAAATTTCTTAAAATTTATACGTACAAAAAGAAATGCCTTTGATTCGTAAAGAAAAATGCACTATTTATTTTATGGCCTTTGATTATGTAGCGGGAATTTATTCATTTCTTTGTACAGTTGATTCAATACAAAGCATGAAAGAAATAACTGTCAAAAGTTAATTAATATCTTTCTACTTCAATTCTTTTCAGTCAATTTCTCGTCTTCAATTTAAAAATTAGGAATAGGCATGTCTTTGACGTCATCATTTCATCTCGAAGTTTATTAAATGGTTCACTAAAATATTTTTATTACAAAATCGATCATTTGTATAAAATATTTATTTCGAAGTTTAGTCTACTGATAATTATATCATTTTCATTAAATACGCCAGTATTATATTCCCTTATAAATTCATGTAAAAATAGAAGGTGTTATAATGTAATTTATTTAAAGACAGTAATTATATTAGTTGAGTTTTGGTTAGCCGAGTTTAAAAAATTGTGACCCAGCCAACTTTTTTGAAAAAAATGTTTTTGAGCCTTTATTTTTTTAAACGCTGAATAAAACGGAAGCTCAAAAACAAAAAATTAAATAACATAAAAAAATGGAGAAAAATAACGGAATTTCCTTGCGCCCGGCAAACCGAAAAGTACCTTGTATTTTTAATTATTAGCGTAGCTAGGTTGTTCATGGTCATGCAAAAATTTACATAACGTATTTCTCCTCATTTAGAAAATAAATTATTATTTCATTCTAAATAAATAAATAAAAACAATTATATAATAACAATAATAAAATCCGTTTTTAGAGACTCCCTCTTCATTTGTCTTATACACTGGTTATCATAAATCAAGGAAAGATAACAACAACTCTTCCAAAAACTATCTAATCCTAATAGAATTTGAATTTGTTGTCAAATAAGAGCTGCAATATATGAATTCGTAACGCAGAGATGGAATGACGTCGTCTGAAATGAGCATAAAAGTATATGTTTAATCGCAAGTTTGCGAAATGTTTCTGAAATTTGAAAAGGCCAACTTGTAGCAATGACCTACAGGCATCATTTGCCCAAAGAACTGCGATGGAGATCGATTGGAAGAAAAGAGACAGGACAAAGTCAGACAGAAGTGGTTCATAGACTTTGGAAACAATTTCTAACTACAGGTTCGACATCCAGAAGGTTCAACAAGGACGGCCAAATGCTACAACAAACCCCGATATTTAGCGTTTTGCGTTCGAAGGAATAAAATCGCAACTTCTAATCAGCTCAGATCCTCACTTAGGGTAGCCACCAAGAGATTGGTGTCATCGTCTATTGTGCGTAGAAAGCTTCACGATCATGGTTCATTTGCTAGGCAACCAGCCGTTTACCACTCTCGTCATGTCACAGAAGGTAACGTTTGCGTTGCACAGAACGTGTCCACTGGCTGATCAATGGAGGGCTTTTCCCTTCACAGATGAGTTCAGGTTTCGATATCAAAGCAATAGACTAACTGAATAAATTGACTCTTCACTTATATTCCACCATTTTGCTAAAGGCTAAGCTAACTGGATAAGCATGTTAATCGGCCTGGTGGCACATTTTAAGCTTATGGAGAGAACTCGCACATCTTTATGCTCATTAAAAATATTCAATCACTCAGTCTGATTCATTTTATTCAGTTTGCTACAAGCTCAAGGCAGTAAAGTTTTTTTTTCTGAATAGCCCAATTAAAAGTATAATGCAATAAACAGTCTAATTGGCTAATTTCACTCACCATTATTATTTTTAAAAGACTGTATTTCGAATTTTTTACTCATAATCTAAAAAATATAGAGGTTCGATGACATTTCTGTGGCAACGAAGTACAGAGAAAAATGCCTTTTTCTTTTTTGGGGTCTATTATGTAATAGAGACCCTCAAACTTTTATTACTCAATAGACTTAATCCACATGAAAGATTACATCTATTATGTAGTAGTATAATGTTTTTTATTTATTTACTTTTAAATTTCTAATGGCACATTGAAAGACAAGTAAACATCAAAAAGACAGCAATGGATCTATAAATAAGAGCGAGCAATCCAGTAACGCTCCCAGATAGATTTCTGAGGGAGAGCCGGGCACCTAGACAAGTGAGACAAGTCCGTTACCTCGTGGAGGTTACACAATGTACAAAAGGGATCATGAACCAAGTTGATGTGATATAGATGTTTTTTCAGGTAATCATGGCCAGTTATCAGACCAAACATGGTGACAGATTTCATCCTAGGCCACTGAGGGACATTGAGAATCTGTTTAAGCCATGGTTTATTGGAATTACAATTTTAGAGTTCCTCGTGAGAAAGAGGCCCTGAAGATGCTCTTTATGAGACTTTTGATATTATAGAAGTACACATAGTAGTATTGCATACATACATCTACATCTACATAGTAGTATTGCATACATACATCTACATACCATTATTGCATACATACATCTACATAGTAGTATTGCATACTACATCTACATAGTAGTATTGCATACATACATCTACATCTACATAGTAGTATTGCATACATACATCTATATCTACATAGTAGTATTGTAAACATGCATATACATCTACATAGAAGTATTGCATACATGCATCTACATCTACATTGTAGTATTGCATGCATCTACATCTACATAGTAGTATTATGTAGATGAATCTAAATAAAACTAAGAATTGTCATCAACCGTATTTCGTGTTCGTATCCGAGAAAAACGAAAACTTAGATTCAATGATCATTTTTCGATTTACAAAGTCACTATTAAACTATTTTTATATCTAAACAACGAAATAATTCATCTTTTCAACCATAATAATATATGATTCTTTTTAGTAATCTTACAAATTCATGCCTTAATGATTCCTCTGTAGAAAAATAATTTAGTGTGAGTCTTACCTTGCTTCTAGTTAATCTTTGAAAACTTCAGTATTTCGAAAATTAGTTCGTAAATTGTAGTTTTACTTTCTTTAAGAACCAATTTTTACTCTTCTTTTTTCACAGAGTCATTTTGATTTTGAGTTTCGATTATACCCGATGCCAACTTACTACGTCAGATCACGCCTCCAACATTTTAATTCTTTCTATGTAAGTTTAATCGAAAATTATTGTTATTCACCTGAAGAATTGAGACTTCTTTTACAGCCTGAAAAGTTAATGAAAAAGGAAAAAGAAAAGCTATTAAAAGAAGAAAATCGATGTAGCTTCACAAGAAAGAAAAATAAAAGGTAAGATGCAATTCCAATTAGTATTTCTCTTGAAATTAGCGATATAGACGTAATTTAAATTAATTGATTGATTTGAGCTAATTTTTAATTTAGAGCTTTTAAGTAATCTAATTGTTAAGTCACGAATACTTTCAAAATAAAATGAAGTTTTATACTGAATCAGTTTAAAAAAAAAGGATTGTACAGTAAAATCAATTCAACGGCGTCTTGAGTATAACGCAAAAATTTTTTGGTTTCATAAAAAAAAAAGAAAAGAAAAAAGAACGAGCAAAACCTGTCAAGTTGGATACTTGTCTAAGCTGCAATCAAGAGCAAAATTTATATTTCATACTAAAATGGTGTAACCCTTTTAGTATGTAAGCTTTATAACCTGACGACCTGTCTATTTAGTATGTTAACACATGGAATGCAATTTCTTACCCTTAGTAAGTTGAAGAAAAATTTTTAACCAGGAAATTTTATGCACTTATAAGACACTGGTGTAATATCTTTCCAGAGTAACTGATAAAATTGTGAGAAGGGGCACTTTATTTCAAGCTAACCCTAAATCCAGTACACTAAATTCGATTTCAGAAGTGATTTTCTGAGAAGCCCTAACAACAACATCTGACAAGTTCAACATCTGACAGTTAAACAAACAGGTTTGAGACTATTTTGGCTCTTTTTTTTATTGACAGCAGTCATTACCCAATGATTGTTCAGCTTACGCTATGAAGTTTAAAGTTCCCCAAAGAACAGTTGAAGAAAAGTTCCATGAAAAATTTTTAATTTCGCGCCTTTTCCCTAATTTTTCAACGTAATTAGTTATGGATATCAGTGGTTTATAGTTCTCCCTGATAATATTTAAAATTATACTAAATCAGTATTATTTAACCATATTGCGAAGTGTTGTTTACTTTGTTGTAATTCTTTGTTATTTATACTAAATTTGGGAGCATAATACATGAAGACTTTATAATATAACTAGCTGTACCCTGCGTGCGTTGCAATGCTTTCAGTTTGAATTTTAATTTTGTATTTAAGTATGTAAATGAGACTTGCGATTATGATTTGAAATGAGAATTTTATTTAATGGTGAAAAAAAACAGTGATAGTCTCAGCAGTTAAATCTCTAGGATATCGTTAGTACATTTTCAAACAGACATGCATGGTGATGCACACGGACCATGAAACATATTTTGGAAGATGATCTGAAATAAGTTTGATTAATGGTGATATCAGGTATTTCTGCTGATATGAGCTGACCAATTTGGCATGGAGTGATTTTTTCAATAAGCCAAATCATGTGGTAATCCTCTTTTTCGCCATTCAATAGAATACATCAGACACCGTGTCTCTCCAAAAACATGACGCTTCTCAATGAAACCAAGTATAGAGCTTAATATTTGTTTTAACTCACGTGAGGTAATATCATGAAGATCCGATGATGTTTGCCTAGGTTGCAAAGCTCAAGCAGGATTGCATGTGAATGTAATAAATAACTC
>NC_092210.1:78037450-78079172 GCF_043381705.1 Parasteatoda tepidariorum
TAAATAAAACTAAAATGGGTAGACTCGTTCCGGTTTACGGTACGTTAGCCAGTATGATATAAATGAATAAAGTTTTCATCCCAATCATAAACATTACATATTATATTGGTCAATTTGTTATAATTTCCCGAGTTTTACAATAAAAGACTAATGTATCCTATTTAGTGTAAATATATGAAGAGTAATTAAAACTATATAAAGACAATGATTTAATTCCCAACTGACGTCATGTTGTCTTTAATTTAGCATTTTTATTTGTGATTTATACACATAATTAAAAGTATAACAATTTACTGTATTAGGTTAATGTGATACTTTATTAAAAAAGAGAAAAGTTACTGTTTCATTTATTAAACTTACTGTGATGCCACAATTGGCATTACATATTTATTTTCTATCCTTTTAAAATATCTTTCATTACTTAAGCTTTTTTTTTATTAATAGCATTACATTTAAAATAAATCAAGGACTTAATCTTTTAAAACGAACATAAAATATTTATTTCTTCTCCTCTAGATCATTGTAACGGATATTTTTTATTTCATTATTATGCAGACTTATTAATTCACTGTCGCCTATAATCGAAAACAAAAATCTACTAATAACTTTTCAATTCTAAATTTTCTAACCGAAAATATGTTTCAGTTGCATGGTTGTAATAATTCTCATAAATTTGTTGGCGACTCGTCATCGCCAAGGTATTCTTTGTTTTGGCTATGATATATTATGATAAATTGCCAAATAATGGATCTCCTACCCATACTTTCTACGTCCGTTGGGAATAATTATATTCACTTGAAATTCAAAATTTGTGGTGACTAGGAGTCCCCTTTGGTCCTGTCCCAGTCATCCTAACGGTTCAAAAAGATATGCAATCGTAAAAAAATGCTAACAAAAACTTCTTGATGTGGAAGTTATATTTCCTTGATCCCTTCAAGGGATTTATTTTTGATAATTGGTAATTATCATGATGATTTGTATTGATGGCCATTCTCTATAATCTTCAAGAAATATTGCTTAATAAATTGGATTTTCATATTCACGATTCATATTAATTTCCTGGAGACTTTCATTTTGTTTCATCCTTTTACTTTTATTTATGGCCTAAATGAACAATCATGAATTCCACTATACGAATATTGGCGGCTAAGGACGGAGGACCAAACTTCCCCCACACTTACCTCAACTCCCACAAAAAATCGTCACCACCCTTTTTGAAAAATTCGAAATTCCACATTTTTTAAAATATTTTACAGACAGATTTAATTTCATTTTACCTCGTGTCTAGTATCATTCGAAACATGACGTCAACAGGAGCAGCGCGGATATTTTCTATTTATGTAAGAGTTTTTACTCCTTCCATCAAGCAATAGTTCTAATATGATTAGTTTAGAATTTTTTATAATTGTTTTTTTTTAGCGATCAAATTATGCACCCGACATGCTAGAAACTTGTTACCTTGCAGTAGGGAGTTGACTTATATACAGGGTGAGATACTTTAAAAAAAAGACTTATTAGTAGGGCAGTGTTAAATAGGAATTTAACATTTATTGTGACAACACTTTCGAAGAATAATATCGCACCTCTGCACAAGAACTCACAAATTATTTCTCACACATTTTAAAGACATTCTAGTTTCAGTTTCTAAACAGAACAACATCGAATGCAGTGTCTGAGGAGAGCTTATCATTCGGCCTACAATCATCTCTTATTGGACAATGAAACGGTGAAGGAGCCAATCAGATGAAGGAATGAGAGGCTTGGAATTCCGCTAAAGATGAGGCGAAATAGTGTCGGGCTGATAAGCCGAAGAAGTAATAAAAAGACTTTTCTTTTATAGTGGCATCAGGCTGATTTTACCGCGAGGATTGAAACTTTTTTTTGTGAGTTGATTGCTGGATTTGGTGAGGCTAGGGGGCTTCGGCCCCTAAGCTAATTTCTCTTTGGAGTGTACTCTTGAGAGTATTTTTTTGTGAGCATGGAAATTTTGCTAATGCTATCTTTATGCATTCTATCTTTTGCTATCTTTATGCATCTGAGTTTATAAATCTTAATGTTTTGCATTAATTGCAATTTTTATATATGGCGGCCAGGAGGTATACACTCTGGCAATTCTTTTTGTATTTTAGTTAATTAATAAGTATTTGTATCTTAAAGTAATTATAATTCCAAAGATAGTCAAGAAAATAAAATTTTTGTAAGTATACTTTTGTTCAATTGTCCTTGATATTTTCTGTTCTATTGATTTGTTTCATTTTAAGTTATTCTAAATTTCTTTTTTGACTCTAGAGAATTGAGCTTTACACACGTTTTGCACTACCTTACGATCTTAATGTAATTTCCAGCACGTGTTACCATTTTGAATGATTATATTAGCATAATGTTTAAGAGTATACTTTATTTACAGCTTTATTCGTGTAATATATGGATTCCACATGAGATCTAAATTTATTCTCAATTTTTACACGTGCTGATTTTGGATTAATTTGTTCGGCCAGTTAGTTTTGATCTGATATTCTTAATATTTAAATTTAATCATCCAGTTTACTGAGATGAATATTTGATACACCAAACAATGTTAATAGGCAGTTAGATTTTTAAATGTGAGCAACGTAACTTAATTTTTGCAAAGCCTTTTTAACTTTAATTATTACATTATTGCGGCTTTGTAAAATCTTCCTTGACGACCATAAAAACAAGCAATTATGCATTTGATAAATTTCTCCTTTTTGTAAAACCAACTTTATTGAAGAATGATTCGGCATTATTAAATATTTCGATCTTAGTTTTATTCATTGGAGTAATTGGGAAAACAACCACAGAGGCTAAAGCAAAGCGATAATGTTCCGGATCTTATAGCGTTTTTGAAATAAAGTTGCTAAAGGAAAATAAAAAGCTGAACAAAATTTCTTCAACTTAAGATATCAAGTCCTTTTACTCCATATCTTTTGTAAGAAATGCTTGGAACTAACAAAGTTTAATTACTACGAGCCTTATTATTTTGTGGTATTAATGTATTGGTCCATTTTATATCAAGATTCTGTTTATTAATTCCCCTGATTTGTGTATTCCTTTATTATAAAAAAAATTATTACAATGCAATTTATTTAAAACAAAACTGTTCCTCATCGGGTAAAGGCTATTAGGCCCTGCTACTTTAGTTTATCCAAGCGAGGCTATAGAAAAAGTATTTTGAATCATTTTGACTAATAAACAAGTTTTAAAAAACATCGCTTTAATAATAACTGAGCTTGACATTAGCTTTGCAAAACTTTCTGTTTCGTGGTCATCTTTCATGATTTTGTGATCTAGGACCAAAAAATGCTAGTTTTTCTGGTTTTTTCATGAAGGAACCAATTTAAAAAATTCATTTCATGATCTGGAACCAGAGCCCGTTCATGTAACTCAACGTTCCTATTCATCTTTCAAATTAAATCTAAGACTTGAAAGAGCCTAAAAGAACTTTTATCACTAAACTTCAAAATGATTATCAAAAGAGCTTCAAAAAACTTTCCATTTTTTTAAACTTATAAATTCTCAAATCTACTGCTAATGTTTTTATGCTGCCAGAGCCAGAATCTGTATATGAAAATTCCCTTTCATCTCTCTATTGAAAATGAACACCAAAAAAAGCTTAAAGCAACTTTCCCTTTTATCTTTTACTTTAAAAATAAATTTCAGAATCATCTCCTAATGTTTATAGAGACAGAATTTGTATAAGAACTCAACTTTCCATTTCTTCTCTCAGTTTAAGAATCTTAAAGCAACTTTTCCTTTCATTTCTCAGCTAAAAAATAATGCTCTGTCAATTCGTGAGCAAAGATGATGAAATTGATGAGTTCAGCTCTTCATTTATCAAACTGTGAATCAAATGAATTAAATTAGTATTTCACCAAGTTAGAAGCATCAAGAGCAGTTTTTATTCCGAAGGAAAATCATGACTGATTAAAAGGAAAATTAATCTGCCTCCTGTAATGAACTGATAAATCGCACGACGAACAACAAACAAGGTGAAAGTAAGGTTTCTTATTCTTGCTGATGTCTAAATTAGGGTATTATATTAATAACATTCCTTCTACAATGTATAATTGCATAAGACATCCGCCTGTAGAGGATTATTATTAGATGAACCGGAAATTTGATGATGTGGATAGCTCGCCCTAATTAGACTAATTAGGCAACTGCTGCATACCTTACGAGTGCATTATTTCATTAAAATCGGGTTAATAAATATCGGCGTAAAGAGTATTCGTACTACTACCCCTATGGACTCAGTGGAGTGAAAATGGTAGCTCAGAACTTAATCTTTTAATGCATTCTAACAAAAGAGAGTAAATTTGAAGTCTGAAATATGCCATTCAGTCTAATGTTCTTTGTGTTGAATAAGAAACAAACGATGTTGTTATTTTAAGGGGTTACAGCACCTTTGCAACAATTTTTTTAAATAAAGGTATAATCATTCATATTGAGGATGCTTTACATGCTTATAATCAATAATTTGTCTTTAAAAAACAATTAAACTGTTTAAATTTTTTAAAATTTTAAAAAAGTTGAAAAAATTCAAAATTTTTAAATCCCTAAGGATTTTTTATTTTAACTTATTTTTCAAAATTTTTTTTTTCTTAGTGCTTACAATATTCTTCTTAACAATTTTGTGTATTCATTTATCGATATATCAATTAGAGTATTTTTTATAAAATATTTTGTAAAAAAGTAGAAAAAAAGGGTAAAAATTCCTGTTAAGTATATTTAACATGCTGTAAAAATTGTAATACCTTATAAAATGCTTATTCCATGCACAGCTTAAATAAGTGTATTATACTTAAGATAAAAAAGTTTACTTCAAAGCTTTATCTTAAATAGAAAAATTCCTTAGGGATTTAATCAAGATCAAAACACAAAATTATCATTTATGAGAAAAAGCCCTTTAAAGTTTGTCTGCAGAGCAAGATTTTGTATTAGGACAATCTAAAATCATTCATAACTTTTTCAAAAATGTAGATAGAGACATGATTTTTTTTCAGTGCATTTGAAATAGTTTGAAGTTTTATTATAAGCAATAAAAAAAAATTAGTATTTTTGTCATTTTTTTGGGTACTGTGTCCCCTTAATAATGGTTTCTCAATTTATATTTTACCGTTCATGTCAGGTTTGATAATTAACTGTCATCAATATATCAATTTTAAGGTCATATCCTACTTTTTAATAATGATTTAATTTTCATGGTTCTTGGTAAAACAACAGAACCCTAATAATTTCCTTACTGAATATTAAAGTTAACTATTAAGACAAGCTCTGTGACTCAGCACTTTGCTGATTTATTCATTCTTTTAGTTGATTCAAACTTTCAAAAAATGCAAAATCAGCAATTTTTTATTTAGCTTTTCTCAAAACGGCATCGCCCTCCAAAAAACTAACTGTTCCATCTTGTAAGCATCTGCTTACACGTGGAAAAGAAAAATCAATCTTTAAAATGGGCTGAGGTCCCCTTGAGTTTTCTTTTCTACGTGTTAGTAGATATATTTACCTACAGGATGGTATACTAAGTTCTTCGAGCGATGATGACGTTTTGAAAAAAAGTTAAATATGTAAAAAGTCGCAGATTATGCATTTTTTGAAAGCTTGAATGGCTTTATCGGCTAAAAGTATTGATAAATCAGCAAAGTACTGAATCTCAGAACTTGTCTTAATAGTTAACTTTAATATTCAGTAAAAAAATGATTGGAGTGCTATTGTTTGACCAAGATTTTTATGGCAGAAAATCACCAGAAACCTGATTTTCCACAAACTTTGAGGAGCGTAACTCTGGAAAGCAACAATGCCCCATGGAAACAACCATGCGTGCCCATAACTAGGCAGCAATATACTTATAATATAACAAAACAAAAATTTAGAGTGTTGTTGCTTTCTTCAGATAAACCCCTCAAAGCATATTTATATTTCACTTGTAACGAAATGAACTTGAAATTTGAAATTTTCTACAGGCAAGGGAAAAAAAATTATTGCCTCAAACTTGCATTATTCATTCATTTTAAATAATCTACCTTAATATATATATATAAAAACCAATAAAAAATACTACTGTTACTCATTGTCTGAAGTTCAAAATGATTTTTCTTAACAAAAAAGTGAAAAATTTTATTAAGCTTAAAAAATAATTAAGTCCAAAGTAAATTATTTTAAAATTGTCTGGAATATTTTAGTTTTGTTCCTTTAACTGAAAGTTGTGTTTTTTCTATTTTTTATTTTGAAAAATTAATGTTTTTTCGTATTATTAAGGTAGATTTTAGATTATCTCAGTATATTTTTTTCCCATTAAAACAATATGATTCCTTTTTGGTCACTTAAATTCTAGTACTACGCAAAATAACTTTTATATTTTGTTTCAAAGCAGCAAGCCATGAATATTGCCTCTTAGTGCATCAAACTCCTACTATTAACTAAAAAATGATACGTCGATTAAAGAGTGTATTGCTTTTATTTCGCCCACCGAATAATGAATTTGGTGATTATGTTCATCTCACAGATTTAGCCTGAAATGAAGGCTTTTGTTACTACTAAAATAAACACATATTTCTTTCGTAATTACTTCTGAAAAAGAGAGCCATAAATCCTTATAGTTCCTTAATTGTTCATAAGTTTTCTTGTAGAAATAGATCCTGAATTTTATGAAGTAATATGTTCATATTGATGTGCCACTCACATCAAATAATGCATATACTTTCAACATATCTGACTGCGGAACGCCATCCTCATGAACTTGATACAAATCTTTACTTAATGGAATATTACTCTTGTTCATTAACTTCAAAGCTTCGGAATTGGCAGGAGGAATTACTACTGCAACACCTTTTCCCTGAGGAAATCCTTCCAGCAACGATTTCAACAACGCTTCTGCTATCTTTGAATCATCTGCGTAAAGTGGTCCGACTCGTTTGGCTCCCCAAACAGTTAACTTAACGGAACCAAATCCTACACAACGTTCATTTTTCAAAGCAATCAAAGTTTTGCAATGGGGTTCATTGAAACTTAAATCCAAAAATGCCCGCCGTTCACATCCAACTACTTGCAAATCGTAATCATAGATGAGTTCCAAGTGATTTGTTTCCAATGGATGGATAGTAGTATCTCCAGGAAGATTGTCAGAGAGAAGATTGGTGTGCATGCTTTCAGTGGAAACGTATTCTTGAACATTAAAACCTATTTCCGTTTTAGCACCTATTAGATGTGATGTCATATTTGTCCATTGTTTGAAGGTGAAACCTACTCCTCTGTTCTTGTGTCTGTGTCGTTCCATTCCCTTGCGAATAAGCTATAGATATGAAAATATTTCTTATCAGCAAAGCACTTTGTATATCTGAATTAAAAAAATCTGCAGTACCAAGAAAGAATCAGTTGTAAGTGTAGTGAGAATGACTTACTGATTTCAAAATTGAAAACCTCGGAAACAAAAGGAGTTAGAGAAATAAAACTAGCGGTATATTTACTATCAAAGCTGTGAAAAGTTTATTCAGAAATTTCGGAATTTATCAAAAAATACTAACAGGTGGCGCTGCAAACCATCGATGATTATTGCTATTAGTTCCAGCGTGAAAATGCAAAAGATGGTTGTTGTACCGAATTAGAAGGTTTAAACCAGGAATTCTACTCAACAACATACGCTTCTGGTGCAGGAATATCACAGATTATAATTCTACGGTAATTGCATTCTTTTCACGAAGTTCGTACATAATACTGCGCAATCTGTTGGCAACTTTCGTAACTAAATTGCAAAATTATGACAAGAAATTTTTGAAGCTTTCACAATAGAATTCATTCCTCTGTTACCCTTTGTTTCATAGATTTGTAATTTAGAAATTAATAAATCTTTCTCAATAAATCATTCAGTAAGAATACAGGGCACGTTAAGGAATGTAAATGGTAAAAAAATCTAAGACCTATATTGCTCATGTGTGGGTCGAGCAGGTTTGTCTACATTAAGATGTTAACCCTGACCAAAAAGATTTATGAAGGTAATACTATATACCGATCTGGGCAGAGCATTGTACCGGTCGGTAGAGGAAAAATCCATGTATACACCAAATAGCATGCCCGTTTATATTTATGCCGGTTCTGAAGCAGATATGTTTAAAGGAAAGCTGGTAATTGTCTTTAAAGTAGCCCCTTTCCAAGAGATAATGCTTCAGCCATTATCTTGAATTACTTTCAAAGATATTAATTCAGCATAATAAGTCAAAGTTTTTATAAACTTTAGGGGTTTAAAAATAGGTAAACTTGAACTTTACTATAGTGACAAGTTATTTTTTTTGAAGTATTTATGCTGAACTGAATTGCATTAAAACCAAGTCGATAGAGTTAATAATTTAGAACATAAGAGATATAGTAAACATGAAGTATAAAAAAGTATAGTTTTTGATTGCACTGATGACTTTTGCTTTTTTGATACATATTGTCGGGTCTGAAATACCTATTGAAAGGAAAGAATTAATTTTCCAATTTTTCTTTTATGCTGAATAAAGTGAGACTAAAATGAAGTAAAAAGGCTAATAGATCAAAATTTAAGTAAGTTTTAGCTGTTAAAAACACCGTTTTGTATTTGATCCTACCAATCAACGAATTTGATATTACTATATTTAAAAAAAAATATTTTGAATCATATACATTGTGTTAACAGATCCTAGTGATATCAAAATCAAGTCGTTGGGACTAATAGTTTAGCCGAAATTCCAGTACTAAAAACACATTTTTCACTTACGCATTTTTACGTTAAGTTCCAATGTCATCGGACTAACGACGAGAGGTTTTCATGTACTGCAAATGAAAGTTTTACACAAATTGGTCACGAAGGATATTGATTTTTTAAAAATGCAGCCTCTTCTTTTAATGATTTGTATTATAATTTGTATAATAATTTATATATTTATATGCTTAAAAATGCATCCACTTTTAATTTTTTTAATAAAAGATGAAGTCTAAGAAAAAGTGCATCCAGACCACTAAATGGCTCTATCTCTAACTTTTTCTCTAAATGCCTCATAATGCATCCAGTTCACTTTCAAAAAATACATCTTCTCATGACGTCAGAATGCTCTAAATTCGATACTCTGATTTTTTTGTCATATGCCTGTTTAGGCAGTGGGGGTGCGACTGTTCCTGTTTTTCAGTGGCGCCATCTATGGCCAGGAATTCGATTTCTGCCACGCCATTCACACAACCACAACCCGTTTATAGGGCGGGTCACATTCACACACAAGGGAGAAAGGACATAGAACACACAGAGAGAGAAAGAAACATCCATGTCTTGCCCGGGATTAGAACCCAGGACCTTTCTGATGCAAGGACAGTTCCCTGCCCCCTACCCCCTACACTACTCTGATGAGTTAATTTATAAAATCTATTCTCTTTTATACGGATGAAGATATTTGTTTTGTTATTTGCTGGGGGAAAAATTGTCGGTGTGAGCTTTTACTTCGAACATAATTCAAAATGCGTATTTTAAGAAAATTGGTATAATAAAAAAATACTTATTTAAGGATTTCGAGGTATGTACCTAATCTACAACAGACATTTCGAGCTATATCTACTTTTTAAAATCAGCAATATTAGCAAAGTCCGTGTCGGCTTTCTTTAATCCCTAACAAGAGCTATTTCCACTTTCTTAAACACGCTTTTCGAGATATGTTCTTTTTTTAAACACACTTTTAGAGCTATGTCCAAAATAAAAAGCTCCTCAGGAACTTACATTTGGAGTTATGAAGATAGAAGAGAAATTGATGTAACAAAAAGGTTGCAGCTATGTTCTCTCCTATGTCATAGAGTAGAACTACATTTCTAAGAATTTTCTATAACTCTGGATTTCAAAATGATAAGTTGCATTTTTATAATTTTTTTGCAAATTTAAGTAGTATTGTTTCAATATTTCACAATTATCTTCCAATGTAATGGCCACTGTCTAAGTATTCATATCGAACTGTTATAAGCAGACAACAGGAGTGACGAAATTTTCTTTTAATTAAAATACGTCAATTTTGCATAGAAAATATAATTATGTTATTTGCTGATAATATTAAAGGTAATAAACATAAAAATAACCTCAATTTTGAACATTGCATGAGTTTGAAAGGAGAATCTATTAATACTAGAATACGTAAATTACGCTGTTTCTTGATTTTTTAGAAAACCTGCATGCCGGGTGTTCCTTAATGACAACCCTTAATGTACATTTTCGAATTTTTGTCAAAAGGAATTCAAAAAAGTATGAACATTAAAGGCTACAAATTAATTTTAATATCAAGGGGAAAATAAACCAATACAAGAGCTTCACAAATGACATTTGATAAAGTTTGGGACTAGGATCATCAAAACCATGATTACAGTAAAAAAAGAAAGGGAATGTAATAAGATGATTATTACATTTTCTAGGACGAAATTTCTATGTTGGATACGTCTGCCTTAACAGTTTATAATATGATATTTATTAGATTTTATAATGAGGGTATTACGATACATAATGATATAGATATATATTGATATACATAAATATATTATAATACAGTGTGTTTATAAAGTCCCGGACCCATTTTGATGTTTACTCATAAAATAATAAAGATAGATTAAAATTAATAGCATAAATGGTTAGATAGACTCAAAAAGCTTCATGACCATTGTCAATGAACTTCCACGTGTGCCCCCTTCGTCGCACGGTAGCGGCAAGCATGTCGGCATTCACAGAGGCTATTGAGGTTGTAATTCTGGCTTTTAGGTCATCAATGTTCGACACGATCCTCCTGTAAACATTGTCCTTTATAAATCCCCAAAGAAAAAAGTTCAGCGGCGTTATATCAGGTGATCTGGGTGACCAAGGAATAGCCTCTGTGGATGCCGACATGCTGGCCGCTACCTGGCGTGAAACTGACTATCGACTTGATATTCTCCGTGCGACGAAGGGAGCACACGTGGAAGCTCATTGACAAGGGCCATGAAAGTTTGTGAGTCTATCTAACCATTTATGTTATTAATTTTTATCTATCTTTCTTATTTTATGAGTTATTAAACATCAAAATGGATCCGGGATTTTATAAACACCCTGTATAATGATGGCTTAATATTTTACTGCTTTTCTTTCTCTTCTAACAAAGAGCTACTGTCTAACCTACCTAAAATCATAAACTCCAAAAAGAAAGCTTTGAACAGTTTTAAAAACAGTTTTTTAAAATTATTTTTATTGGAGAGGAAACTGTTGATAATTCGCATTAATATGAAATATGAGTTGTTATGCGGAACCTGACATTGCAGATCATGCGAGTGTATTTAGCTCCAGCGTTATTTGGTTGTAGAGTTGTTTGAACAAAGAGTAACCACTAGAACACTCTCCAAAGCGTAATATGTACCGAAAATGCTGATGATGAGTATTTGGAGGTCTAACGGCAGATGTGATCCATTAAGATTTTATGAAAGCTGGCTCATCATTCACAATAGAAATATAATGCAACTAACTCGACAAAATGATTCATAACTTTAAAGAAAAATAGTTTAGATTATTCAGAAAATCATTTCTGGTGTTACTGCATGACATTGTCAATGACATTGACAACACGCTACGGAATTAACTTTGGCAAAACTTCACGAGTTAGAATTTTTACTTTTTCATCATCTGGATGATGATGAAGAAGTTCAGAAATTCATAAAGCCTAGCCAATTCGAGCAATATCTTTCTAAATTTTGCAGCATTTTAATAGAAAACAGTTTTATTTCGAAAATGCTGTAAAACTGATCTTTCAGAAATTTATTGACTCTCGCAGTCAGGATTAAACTTGCCAGAACAACCTGCTACATACATGGCAAAAGTGTAAGAAAAATATGGATTGATAATTACTTTGATGAATGAAGTAGTTCCTTATATCTACAACCGCTTTGTCTTTTATCCCCTACAAATTTCAGACTTGACAACCTACCTCGATCCAGTTTTGATGTTTCTCATCCCACCTTCCTTTTTTGCGATTCAACAGACTTCGACGTCATTTTCTTCACTCTTACTAAAATATTTATTTTCTGCTTATAATTTGCAAAGATTTTATTCCTTCATTCCTGACAAGGATTCTGAAAAACCAAATATTACCCTCATTTTTTTTTGTCGTATGCCTGTTTAGGCAGTGGGGATGCGATTGTTCCTGTTTTTCAGTGGCGCCATCTATGGCCAGGAATTCGACTTCACCCACGCCATTCACGCAACCACAACCCGTTTTTAGGGCGGGTCACATTCACACACAAAGGAGAAAGGACATAGAACACAGAGAGAGAGAGCAAGAAACATCCATGCCTTGCCCGGGATTCGAACCCAGGACCTTTCTGATGCAAGGGCAGTATATTACCCTCATGAAACCCGTAATTTAAATAACGGCATGAAATGCAAGTTTTACTTAAATATGTAACTTAGAGAAAGAAAAAGCATTTAAAATTAGTTAACTTCATTAGTTATTTATTAAAGCAAAAAGACCAGGACTCTCTCTATCTCTCCCTGGTGACAGGCAAACCAACACCTGCCTATCCCGACTGGCCAGTGGACACCTGAAAAGTCTGACATTTTCTGCAAATCAAAAGATCTTTCCTCTTTGCCTTAAATGCCAATAAAACCAGGCATCACCTGAGCACATCTTGATCTGTTTAGGGCTGGACTGGAACGATATTCATTCCTCTCCCATTCTGGTTTCGGATTTTCTCAATATCAACGGATTCATTGATCTGGTCTGACCCCGTTAGACCAGATGGGAATTAGCAACAACAGCAACAGTTATTTATTACTCAAAGAAATGATGAGTTTTAATTTTTAGGATATCTTGCATATTTTAGGATATGTCATTTCAGAATTTTTGGTCTTAAAACAAAATCCATTGGACTTAAAAAAAAGGTATTTATATATTAATGCGCCATAAAACTATAAAAAAAATTTCTTATAAATTTTTCATTGTAATTAAGAGCGCTGAACAACGAAAATAAATCCAATTATATTTTTTCTTATTAGACACGTGCATTGTCGAGCACGCAAAGAGAAAAACAAATCTTAAATAAATATTTTTTTTAAATGATAGAATTTTATAACAAGCGACTAGGGGAAGGATGATTCCATAATGTTAAATACTTAGAGTTTCGTCGGAAGAGTGAAAATAGGGAAAGAGGGAAATTACACTGAGAATATTGGGGATTTTTTTGTTCGCTTCCTTGGCGTATTGGTTAAATTTCAAAGGTTTACCGTCACCGTTCGCATTTGTTTTTATGTTTATTTTCTGCGACGTTTGCTGTCATTTTCGAACACGTATAAAATATGTTATTTGTTGAATTTTTTCCTTATGTCTTTGCTTTTATTATTGTTATCTGTTTTGCTTTTGTTTTAAAATTTTTTTTTTACTTTAAAGTTAGTTAGATCTTTATATATGTATGTTGCCGGCATTGTATAGAATACTGGATGTTTTCAGGCAAAGTATGAAATGTAAGAATTATACCGGGCAATGGTACTTGACCTTAAAAAGCATCAGTGTAGGGTATATCGGGCAAATACATACCGGACAATGGCACTGAACTTTAAAAAAACATCAGTGTAGGGTATACCGGGCAGTGGCACTTGACCTTAAAAAAACATCAGTGTAGCGTATACCGGGCAAATGTATACCGGGCAATGGCACATGACCTTAAAAAAACATCAGTGTAGGGTATACCGGGCAGTGGCACATATACTAGGTCTAGTTGACTAGACTTTTGATAAATGTCTGAAATATATACAAGGTATAGTTAAGTGCCACTGCCCGGTATACATTTGCCCGGTATTCCGAGCACTGATGTTTTTTTAAGGTCAAGTGCCACTGCCCGGTTTATGCAAGGAATTCTTTTCACGATCTCTCCCCCCCCCCTCACGCTCCTCCAACATGTACTGAATTGCTGGAACAGCGACCGATAATTGTCAACAGTACTGAGGTACGTACTTCTCTGCATCAAAAACNTCTTTTTTAAAAAAAAAAAGATGCACAATTTTTTTTAATTAATAAAAATGGCGGGATAAATGTGCCTCCTTATTTACATTACAATTTAAATTAAAATCAAATAGCGTAGCATATTTTTAGTGTTTTGTTGCTCACAAGCTACAATGAATGGTTTTTTGAGCAAAAAGAGAAAGGGGCGATATGTGTCAGCCAAACCCAAGAGGGGGGCGATGGTCCACAAAAGGTTGGGAACCACTGTATTAGATGCTCTCAAGAGGTTAACGGGAATTCGCTGCAGAACATCTTATATATTAATCTTACCTGAAATGCAAGATTGCTTCCTCTGTAGTTGGGATGAACATACGTTAATCCGGATGTATAGAAGCCTTTTGCGAAAGTTAGCATGGAATGTGTTCCAATAATATTACCTGCAAAAGTATTTAATTAAAATGTCAGTCTAAAATCATCAACATTGCGTTTAAACAATTTTATGTAATTCGTACGTTTAGAAAAGATACAGAGACTGAGGAATAGTTGCACCAACCTTCCAGCGTCAAGCGCGCAATAAACGCAGCATATTTGTTACCTAGTTCTCCTTTCTTCTCAAGTATTATTAAAAAAGATTTTCATTGGGAAGAAAAAGTGATCAGTGTAAAAAGATGGCGACAATACATAATAAAATATACTATAGTTTATTAGACTTCTTCCGCATGGAAACACAGAAAGAAAAAGAGAAATATGACGAATCTCTGAGATTAATTCTGTATTCCCCTCTTTTGTTCTGTGTTTTCATACTGAAAAAGGTTCATAATGATAAAATCNTTCATGTAGTTTATTAGACTTCTTCAGCATGTAAACACAGAAGAGAAATAGAGAAAGAAAAAGAGAAATATGACGAATCTCTGAGATTAATTCTGTATTCCCCTCTTTTGTTCTGTGTTTTCATACTGAAAAAGGTTCATAATGATAAAATCAAAACTACAGTATATCTATTTATGTGGCATATCTTAAAGACATTTCTTGTTGTTTAGCTTTATTCATATACTAGATGAATACCCGATTTTCGTACGGGTTCAAAAAAGTAAATCATATAAAACTCTGGATTGATCAACACTACGAAATTATGCCCAAAACTGAAACGCATATACAGAAGCAATTAATAAAGATTAGTTCCCATATTTTTTTATTATTTTTTGTTGCTCTTTCGGTGGCTTTACTTCATTAGATTAATGAAAACATATTTTTCTTTTAAAAATTTCATTCTGTCGAAATAACGATTAACTGTTCAGTCCTTTCATTTTAATTAATGCTTATTTATAAAATTAAGTAAGCATCAATAATGGTACATGGCGTACATACATACACTAGCGTAAAAAGTCTTTGGCCAAACTCGACATTAATGTTGATTCAAAATGGAGTAAAAAAATATATAATTCTTTTTCAAATTTTCTTAGTATGCTTATCGACAAGAAAGCAAGGTCCGCTTTAAATCAAATACAATTTTAATCTCAGTCAGGTATTAAATAGTGTTTTTCATTTTTAACTGTTTTCGTACATCAAAGTAAGTACTAAATCTATAACAATTTAGTCAAAATACAATTATTTAATTGTTTAGTTGAATACTTATAAGTATAGGCTTTGCTTCATTATTTACTGCGTTCCACTCGCTATTTTATGAGCATACTATTTTTTATATTGACATTTGTTCGTGCAGAATTTGCACTAAATTGTGCAAAATTGGTTCTTAGGCTCGAAATATACAGGGTGTTTACAAAGTCCCGGACCCATTTTGATGTTTAATAACTCATAAAATAATAAAGATTGATTAAAATTAATAACATAAATGGTTAGATAGACTCAAAAAGTTTCAATACCGTGAAACACAAAGGGATTCCCCAAAGGTTAATGTGTGGTGTGGACTAATGCATTGGACCTTTCTTTTTTACAGAAAAGACGGTCTCATCAGTCGTATACTTAGACACGTTAGAAAACTTCGTATTTCCACAACTAGAAGAGCTTCAGCCACATGTCTTTTTGCAACAAGATGGTGCACCACCTCATTGGGGAATCATCGTTCGTAGTTCTTTGAATGACCATTTTCCAGGAAGATGGATTGGGCGAGGAGGTCCAATTCCTTGGCCACCCAGATCATCTGATATAACGCCGCTGGAAATTTTACTTTGGGGATTTATAAAGGACAATCTTTACAGGAGTATGGTGTCGAAAATTGATGACCTAAATGCCAGAATTATAACCGCAATAGCCTCTGTGGATGCCGCTACCTGGCGTGAAATTGACTATTGACTTGATATTCTCCGTGCGACGAAGGGGGCACACGTGGAAGTTCATTGATAAAGGTCATGAAACTTTTTGAGTCTATCTAGCCATTTATGTAATAATTTTTATCTATCTTTATTATGAGTTATTAAACATCAAAATGGGTCCGGGACTTTATAAACACCTTGTATAAGAAAAGGAACATGCGTGCAAAGGTTCAAATTTTAACGAAGGGCAATTTATGATTAAATAACAGGAATGTTAAAAATTCCTTAATCAAGGGTGATATATATGCTGATTACAATGTTGATATGTCGATTATGAGCAATGATGATAGCACACTCGACCGAAAAAAAAAAGAAAAAATGCACAGGAAGGCCAAAATGTTTTTTCCACAGAGTAATCGAAAACTTTTACACGATAGCATATATACTTTTGTACTTTCAAAGTAAGTAAACCAATACCGTTTAGGGTACAAAACTTATTTTTGAATTTCATTTTACATTCATACAAATTTAATCGAGTATCATGGATGACAATAGTAGCATTACGATTTTTTACGATTCTCATAAGCACATTTTCTTTACTAATGCTCCTATTTAGTACGTATTTTACTTTCAATTATTACCTATTACTTAAATTATTTAATTAAGCATCATATGCGTCAATGATAGCATAACGATTTCTCACTCTTCGCCTAACTAATTAAGTTACGTTTCTCAGAAACTCCAAGCTTCAACTCCGAGTCTTGTAATTTTGAACCCTATCCAGAATACAAAGGAACTCCTGGATCAAGTATTGGGAGAAATTTGTCTACTTGGACGACTTTTTGATGGAGCTAACCCGCATTTGCGTCACATGGAGAGGAAGGCCACGAGAACCTCCCATGGGTAGCCTGACTGCAAGGGGACTCTAGCCCATGATCCTTCTACCACTGAGGATATTTTACGTCAGCTCTGTGGTTTATGCAAGCCGGATGCGGAATTCGTATAGACCAGCCATAGCAGGGATTTCAACCCGGTTCACCTCAAACAAATTTAAGGTTAGTCACCTGAACCATTAAGTTCTAGTACATGAAACTCCTATCATTAAATCACGATTTATGACTTTTTTGCTCACTGTACATTGGAGGTCATAAATAAATAACTATTTGAGAAAAACACGCAAAAACATTATAAAAATCTGACAAATGAAGGCAGTGAGAGGTTATATTAAAGTTCATGAATTCATTAATTGTAGGCGGAAACTGAGAGAAAGTAACAGATTATTAGGCAAATCCTTATTCTCTGTCAGTGTGCCTAGAGTGCTTATTGGCTCTTGGCATTTCCGGCAAAACTAAATCCTAAATGCACTTTAGCGTCCAAATAGAGTCTCGGTGCTGCCATCTAGTGTGGCAGAAACTAGACGTCAAAATTAACATGACCAACGGTATCTCACCCACTGTGGTGGTCCTGAAAGAGTGGATACCACCTCTGGAGAACGCACTAGGTTTGTTCATCGGCAAGTCCGATTGTGCAGCTCATTGGAAATAAATAAATAAATTATTATCTGTCATTGAAACTGGTTTTAATGTTTCTAATTCCACTTTCACCAACAGTGATTTAGATCTTTTCCTTTTTTTTTCGTCTTTAAAATGCAAATTTATCACTCCTAAGGAGTATGCAGTTTTGACCTCATTGTTTGACAAGGTTTTTGAAACCATAAGGTGTAAAAAATATATAAAGATGGGGATAATGAAGCCCTCTGTATATTTTCAATAGAGAATATTTTACCATATTCTCGATTGAAAATATACTGACTCTTTTCAAAGCTTTATTTAAAAAGGGATAATATTGCTTGCATTTTATTCCAAAACTTCTCAAGTATTTTTTTAAATCATTTTTTCTGGAATTCTCAACATAATCGGAATAGATTTCCTTCAGCAATTCATGTACTGTTTTGAAAAACAAATGTTTTAAAATTTTCAAATCAGCATTTAAGAAAATTGCTTTGAAAAAAATTTAGAATTGGTGAATAAACAACTAGAATCCTGACACTGGAAAAAATTTTTTACGAAGAAAGCAAAAATTCTTGAAACCATATTTTTCGCAAGAAAAATAGCTAATGTAATTAACTGTGTTATTTCATTTTTATTTAGAATCAGGTAAACCTTTACCATTATCATTTTCAGCTACAATAATCGCTTCTGGATCCAACTTATGAAAGGAATACAGGCTATATAAGCAATCGTGACAAGTTGGCGATTTTCGGATTTCAGCTATTTTCGGAATGTCGACCTCGGTGATGTTCCTTATTGTCCAATTACTACTTACTTCAGAATAATTTCGTCCTGCTTCATAAGTTTTACTTTCAACTGGAAAGAAAATTGAGAATTTTATTTCATTGTTTACTTAAAATTTACTATGTATTTTACAGATAATTTACCTGCTTTATCTTTTGAAAAAAAGTTTCATTCTTAAATAGAGCAAGAAATTTGAAAAAGAACGTCTTTTAAAATTTACTTTCTACGCGCGCTTCTCTTTTTCAAAACGCAATAGAAATGAAAAATAAAAGGTTTTGCACATTATTAAAGGAATGCTTAAGAAACATTTTGAAACAATGCTTTTAAAGCCATCAATTGTGCAATATTTATCTTTAACTCCTTAACGATCGGTTAATTTTCAAGAAAACAGTCATAAAAGTGCATATTTTTTTTTCTGACATCCAAACATCTTGTGCTGACACCTAGTTTAAAATAAACTAACTATGCATAATTACCTAAAAAATATCCTGTGTACTGCCATCTGGTGTGTAAAATGAGAAATGAAATGTTTTCCAATCAAAAGAAATGAATTAGTTTCATTCTTATTGGCGCGTTACTGTTGAACACTCCAGCCTGGAAATTTCACGGGAGCGAGAAATAGAGGGTGAAACCTCACCCCATCATTTTCACGGGAGCGAGAAGGAAGGAGTTAAAAGGGATTCTAGATTCATCTAAATAAGTGCTGGTAAAGATATGCAAGTGCACGGTGAACTCGTACATCTTCACCTATACTTGTTTAGAGCAATCTACTTTATTACGAGTGAATTTTATGGTATGATTCATGACTTAGCAATAGAATATCCTCCCAACCCCTTATTTATAGATCTATATGTGCACTACTTTTAAATGAAATTTCTTTAACTTTGCATTTTTGTTGGATATATGTTCGCTTATAAAAACAAAAATATTGGAGTCTCCGTTCTGGCGGTAGTTTTTGGAATGAAAATTTAGAACATGATTTCAGAACATTTCCATAAAAATATATTAATCACTTCACAAATTTAATAACCTAAAAATTTGAATTTTTTTAAAAATTTTGTTAAAAATTAATTAAATTTGAAATTATTGAAAAATTTTATTAGGTACAATTTGTTATGATGTCACTGCTAAAAAGTTTGTAAATTGATCTAATAATAATCTGAAAAACTCTGAGTAAAACTGTGAAGACTTTATCAGTTAATAATGTCGCTTTTAATATTTTTTTAGTAAAAGTTCTGAAGAGATTAATTTATATTAAGATGGTAATTAAAAAACAAGCGGTATGCAAAATTGAGAAAAATACAAATTTCAAAATAAAAGTCATTTTACTTGATCGAAAAAAAAAATCCTTTTTGTGTATGATAAATTTTTAAATATTTTTATTTCGTCCGTGCTAACAATGGGCCATTAAAATGAATAACGTATTCTAATGATAAATACGGACTAGACTTCATGACAAACAGGAAATAATTTATTTAAAATGCAACAAATAAAAAGTAATTCATTTTCCTTTACAACTCTATGGAAGAGGATCTGCCCAAATTTACTATCTTCCAAACTAAAACATCACTAACTGAGATAGTTAACTGCCCATGCGTTGTCAGTTTTCATTCCAGTTGTGATAAGGGGGGTATCACAGCACGAAGCATACTCGGAAACGAAACACTAGGGCTTCCGTGCTCGGCTGACCACTTAATCAGAAAACCCTAGAGCGTAAAGTCACGAAAACTAGCATGGGCACATTAGGCTTCGGATATCGATAAGCTTTCGCGCAACTGAGTATAGTTTAACTATTTGTTAATATCATAATTTTTTTTCCATACATTTAAAAGAAAACTATTAAAACATTTCTCCAATAAGAATGCAGAATACAAACGAAAGTATACCAATCCGAACGATCAACAGCACCATCACTTTCAATGATAACACTTGGGATCACAATGATAACACACTTCAATGATAACAATGATAACATCCTGTGCACTGTCACTCGTCCTCCTCGTTTGGCATTTTCAGGTGTTTCTTCTACGTCTAAGATATTAATATCGAACAATTATTTCTAGTACGATCGTCAGTGCTGCTTGTCTTAGAAAATCCCGTTATTGTTCGATTAATTAACTTTTGATATATAAATGTTAAATCGCCCTAAATATCTCAGATGGGTTCTTCTCTATTCTGATGCAAGGAAATAAATGTTCTACTGAGTCTAAAAAGTTTTGAAAAGTGTTGCTAATTATCTCCAACGATGTTATTTGAAATCGTCTGTCTCTGCCACGTTTACTTCACAACAGTCGATTTCAATTTTTTGCATTAGAGCTTGAGGCACGGACATAAAATAAATAGGGTAGTTAATATCTCTTTTAAATGAATTTTGTTGCTTTGTAAATAAATTCCGAACACCAAGCACAAAAAACAAAATTCAGTACATTTCCTTCACTCACATTAAACTTATCATAAAAAAAAAATATTGTTTGCAATGACATAGAAAACACTATGCTCAGTCGTTATGAAATCATAAGTGAGAGTTAACAGTAATTCCACAATTCAAGTTACTCAATGTTAAATCATTGTGGTCGTATTTGAACAAAGCGGGACTGTATTTGAAAGTTTGCATATTTTACAGATGAAAAGTATTTAATACAAAATGTTACGTTCGAAAATTTATTTTCTGAAAATCTGCAGTTTGGGGGAGGGAATGTGTTTTTGTAATCAAATTTTTATCGTGTCATTAATGGAATATCTTTGTTATCATATTAAGCACGCAATATTTTGTCTAAGCGAGATTTTGCCCATTCGAGATTTCGCCCACTCAAAGTTTTGACCGCACAAGATTTTGTCTTGCTATATTCTGCTCGATATATTTTGTCCTTATACCTGAAAGCACTTTTCGTTCAAAATGTTTGAAAATTATGAAATAATTCTGTGTAAATGTAAAAGTAATTGTGAAAAGCCCGATAAATTAATCAACAATGAAAAAGCGAATTACGAGATGCAATACTGGGAATTTAGTTCTTAGAATGAAAATATCAAAAAATGCTTTTAAAAAGTATACCATCTGGGAAATTCAAGTTTCACACATTTAAACCTTAGTCATTTTTTAAAATGCTATTTTTTAGGAAATAAACTAATGATTTGCTAGAGTTTAAAAACTTTATTCTCTTTCTCTATTAATAAATCTTTAAAATTTATTGAGGTTACCGATTTTTGAAACATATGTATCTAATTGCTAACATAAATAAACTGATGTATAATTACTCTTTTTTAAGCCTCCCACGGTTAGTCTGAGGGCAAGAGAACTCTAGCACATGATCCGTCTACAACTGATAATATTTTACGTCAGCAGGTCGGTGCGAGCCGGACGAGATATTCGTGTCGACAACACATTAACATTATATCTTCATGTTAACATTACAGCGTATCGACTCTCACATTAGAGGATTGTAGAAATTTTTGTACATTAAAGAAGAAAAAAGAGAAGATTTCAAATTATGAGTATATTTACCTATATTTCTAAAGAAGAAAATCCGCCTAACAAAGTTTGAATTCAACCTAGACATTTCTATAACAAGCTAAGCGTGAACTATGCGTTGTTTCAAACTATTAATCCTAGTTAATATAGAAAAGTAATTTTTTTTTAACTTTCTATATTAACCTAGTTAAAATAGAATTGTTAGTACACCTTGCTTTTTAAGTAAAATTTTATTAATGTCTCATAAAATGTCACCTTTATAGTTCAATTTAGCTATTGTGTAACGTTAAAATTTATTACTTTGCAATTTTTAAAGTGATAGAAGCAGTTGAATCAACATTTATAGGTATTAAAATGTAAACACATCAGAAAACCTCAAACGGGACATCAAAATGTATACTGACGGCAGCAATATTGGTTTTTTTTAGCAGAATTTTAATTGAAAACTGCAGAAGATACAATTTCTCTACGTCAACCCAGATTTCTATTTTGTTTTCAGAAGTGAACTTTTTGCAATAGATAGATATGGCTCGTTCACCAGGAGTTGGCACTTGACTCCGCCTTCATCACGTGGTATGCGACGATACTATTTCGTTATTTTGGAAACAAGGTGCTATTTGACGATCGAATGGCAAAAATATTTATTTTTCAAACTTTATTTGCATTTTTTTTAACATTGAATATTTCATAAATTTGTTGATATTTCACCCCATTTTTTATGGTACTTCTCTCTTTTGAATGAATAATTTGTCCTTTTTGAAACATTTTGCTGGGAAAACAGCAGTTTGTAAATTTAAAATATATTTAATTAGTTAGTGAAACGAAATACTGATGGTAATAGCAGATGATAAAGCGAAGTAAGTGACTGAAAAAGAAGTCGTTATTTGTGTTTGGCGCGCATTAAGGTTGTCTCAATTTCAAGCGTGGAGATGCTTCTCTTCTCCCGCGCCGAAATGAAGTCTGCGTCCGAGGAGGTGGAGCCAAGTGCCAACTCCTGGTGAACGAACTATAAGTGTCTGATGACTATTCTGAGAAAACACAATTACGATAACCTTTGGTCTGGATACAGACTGATAGCCACAGCTCAATGCATCTGGAACCTTTTGGGGGTTAAGATGCATGAATCAAAATACATTTCCCTTCAGCGTAGTAAAAAAAATTTCAAAGTATTCCTCCCCGCGTAAATTTACATGGAAATGACTTGTCAAGTCTTGAAGGAGCAGACTGTGGTCTCTTACCAGCTTCTTCTTCAAAGCTAACATATCTTAAACTTTTCTCTAAGAAGCAATCGAGTAATTAAGAAGGATTGGGTGATATCTCTTACATACCACTGGTAGCAGTAATAGTAGACAAGGCCCAGCCTTAACCCTGTCTTCTAATAGGAAAATATGTATACCCCGTTCTTTCACTTTAGCAGCTGCCACTTAAAAGAGTTTGCGTTTTTATGAGGATATAAATACGTACCTAACTTGCCCCAAGTGCCACCAACACCAGGGTTTACCCAACACCTCCTAGAAGTAGGAAGGCCTCAGCACGGATCAATTTAGTAGTCCGATCTAACAAAGTTAACTGCGCAGTAGTCGAAAAATAAGAAAGATGTCATTACGTTAAGGGTACTAAGCTGCGCAGTGGTTGAAAATACAAAATATGTCATTACGTTTGGACTACTAAGGGATATTTATGGTAACCCGTGCTGAAGCCTGTTCTTTCTAGGAGGTGTTGGTTTACCTGAACACATTTTGGACTGATAAACAACAATAAATGGTCACATTTTGTCAATACTAAGCTTGAAAGTAAATTAGAGATTAAATATATTCTCGAAACGATTTTTCAGATGATTATTTATTTATATGTTGGGCTTGATGTTGGTTTTTTTTTCACTCATGGTCATGAAACACAAATCGTGCAAATACCATGGCTTAAAAGAACAAGATCAAAAGTCTGGATAAATTATCAATTCAGTTATTCAAATGCATGTTCCAAGATTATTATTAATATTTTAAGAACCTACTCGCCGCAATCGACGTTCGGCAGTTAACCAAAAGGTCGGTGGATGAAGTACACCTACTACATCACAGCCACTTAACAAAAGCACTTTTTACGCTACAAAGAGCATTAAAGTTTAAAAAAATTAAGAGAGATGACTTGTGTTTTGAGATTTAAAATTTTTTTTTGTTACCCGAAATCCTTGATCCAGAAGATCAATAACAATACGATATCCTAGTTGCATATTTAAAGCGATAGAGAAAAATCAGAACAGTAAAAAAATATGAAATCAAACACTGTAAAAATCTGAAAACTGCATATTAAAATCCTTTCTCTTATAACTCTGCGATAGGTCAGCAAAAGTATTATGTATCCAACATGTCGTGTGGCATTTTTAAATCTTTCATTTGGCCGNCTAATAACCATAAATAAGACATAGTAGCAGACGATTATTTTCAAAGAGCATAATTTAAATTGCATTTGAAGTCAAATTTAACCAGGTTGGCAAAAAGCATGAAATTAAAAAAGGACATATTGTGTTGGCGATTCACGTTTTCTCTTTGTTTTTTAAGAGAATCAATAGAACATTCTTTTTTCTTCTTTTTAGTTGAACTTTCTTGTGTTTTTCTCACAAGGTGATATTTTTTCGTTAAATTAAGCATTAAAATTTTATTTGTTTTTGGTTCGCAATTTTTTTTGTGTGCTACATTTATGTTTTTAATTTAGTAGTTAAGAATGAAAGGTTTTTTTGGTAACTACAACAAAGAACGACCAATCTCCAATTTAGTTCCCAAAGAGTTATTGATTTGTTATGGGAACTTGGAGGAATTTGTGACCCCGACAAATTTAATGAGAACCAGTCACCTTTTAATACACGCGGATTCTTCAACCGGCTGGATTCGAACTCCCATTCTCACGTACTAGAGTCCAATGTCCTACCAAACAAGCTATCCCCCCCCGGAAACATATATTGTACGAAGGACTTTTTCTTTCAAATTTGTATTTAATTTCAGTGGAATTCGGGATTGATATTTATCGAATTTAAATTAAACTTCTTTTTTCATTTCTCATGACTTTTACAGAATTCATTACTGTTACGTGAACAAAGCTACCTTTTATATATTTTAAATAAACCTTATAATGCAATTAAAATCTCTCTATAATCAGGTTGAATAAATAATTGAATTCAAGCATTGTTCACCTCACCTTCACAAAGGGAAAGGTCGTTCGAAAATAAAAGGTGATCACACTCCAGTGCACTTTGTTTAAATATGTATATTTGATTAAGAATTTTTCTTTTAAAAGTATTTGGCAACAATTCAGAATCTAAAATTCAATTGAATTTATTTTTCTGTTCCGAAAATACTTTTCTCAACATCAGTACCAAAAACAAATTCAATTGTTTTATGGTAACACAGAAATAAATCCAAAAATGCATTGAATTCTATTTTTACAAGCATGAAAATAACGCAAAAAAAGAAAAAAGCATATTTCCATTTCAAATATTATTTTGACTTTTCCACTTGTACTTATTAATTTATGATTCACTTCGTTTGTTTTGATTTATTATTAATATTACTATTAATTTAATTGCTTTTTATATCTATGGTATCACAAATTAATATGCGAAAATGAGATTTAAGTATGTTTGTAGCTATATAACTGTTACTTGGGTGATGAAAAAGAGAACTTTGTCTGACATATAAATGAAAACAATCACAAGTACGCCTTCATATGCAAACATTCTATAGTTTTGGTTTTGTAATGAAGAATTTTCAGCAGTGCTACAATGAAAAAAATGATGGAAGGAAACATATAAATGCAGAAGTAAATTAAAAGCAAGTTTCAGCAAGGAGACCAATAGGGTAGTAAGAACAAACTTGAACAGGGAAATTAAATAAAAAAATAAGATCAGAAACTTGTGTGACAGGGATGGTTAAAAATTTAAGGTCTAAAAACATTTAGAAATTAAAATAAAATAGATTTTCAACCATTGTGAAAAATGTGAGATTTGAATGATAATTAACAGAATTATTAGAATATTTAAAAGCATGAAATGAAACCCAAAAATTTATAAAGTTCTTATACAAATTCATATAAAAAGTCGCAGCTAAATAAATTTCGCATACGCAAAAGAAACAACATTGTGTACAAAATCAATACAGGTCGGTATCATTAGAGCTTTCAGTTCAGGCTTTAGATGTATGAGCTTTTAAAATTGGACATAGGTCGAAATGCGCTCTTTTGAAAATGGGCATAGCTCGAAATGCGCATTTGCAAAAATGGACATGACTCAAAATGCGCGTTTGCGAAAATGGACATGACTCAAAATGGGCTTTTACAATGTTAAGCAATGAGTTTTGACGCTTTACAAAATCCGTAACATAGCTAAAAAAAAGCTGTGAGTGAAGTTTTAATATACATAAATTGTCCTCCACAAGTTAAATACGAAATCTTTTGAATTTTAAGCATAATTATTGTACAATTCATGCGTCTTATAATTCAAATTTTTTTCTACTATTACTATATAAAATAATAAATATTAACTAAAATTATTTCTTGCAAGGAATAATTTTTGAATAAGCGAATTTGTATAAAAGGCATGCAAAGAAGTTAGTGAGTGTGTTAACTCATATGAGGAAACTTTTGGATTTTAAATACTTTTTATTACACCATCTCGATACCACAAACAACTGAAAATAATTACTTATACTACATTTTTTGAAGGAGCATTATATCATCTCCGGACACAACAGCATAGTGAAATGACATCTGCTTTCAACAATGTATGTCTTATATACAGATTCCGTAATGATATGCACGAATGGCGTTACTTACGTTATCTGGAGAAAAAAAATCTGTTGCCAACACACAAATTATATCTTTAACTTGGTACAAGTGGTTTTAGATAAGGTTAAAAACCGAAAAGAAGAAAATCTCAAGCACTACTTCAAAAGAAAATATCATTAGCATAGACTACTTACCTCGTTTCAGAAAAACTGTTTTTGTCTTGCGTTAAAAATATTGATTGTGTTGAGACCAAAATGATTTTTTCGAATAGATCTAGTAGAGAATCTATAAAACTGAAACTGTTAGAAAACAATTTTTGTCTTCACAGTTTTGTTTCAGTTAATTCGTGCGTCGTTTTAAATGAATCAGCTGAAATATCAACTTAATTTTAATAATGCCTTTATTTGTTCTGAACTGTAATCCTTTAAGTTGATCTTGGAGTTGTAAATTAGTTTTATTTCGTGAAAACCGATGAAGTACAGGATTTACCTAAATAAATGACTGATTATCTAATAGATTTATCTAATTAACTGACTAAATAAATACTGATATGTTCACTATAAGTTCACTATATATTCAAGTAATATTTTCACTATAAATTGTTATTAAGAGACCCTCATCATCTTGTATTTTGGGTTAAATTTTCTAACTGTTGATGAGAGATTCATCAGCCTTACACATTTCAAAAAAGGTAGAATTGTTAGATTTGAAGAAATTGTGATTCATAACTTCTTTTAAAACTTCAAAGTAGTAACGCGATTTGAGACCGATTGAGATTGTCGAGTTTGAGATTGCCATTTTGAGACAATTTAAAACTACAAATTTTTCAATTTATGCATTTTTTAAAATCAAATTTTATTGCAGTTAAAAATGCAGAAACACGATTTGGAAGATGCTAACAGAGACTCGCGGCTGTTTCCGAAATATTGCCACATTAATCTTATAGCGTAAACAAGGATTAAAACAAAGATATTTTTCAAAAATCTAAAAACAGGTCCTAAAAATCTAAAATATCTAGGCATTCTCGAAAATGAACTATAGGGTTCTTTCTTTTTTTTGGATAGAAAATAGTCGCAAGCTTTAAAAGTTAATTTTTCAAGCGAAATTGGTAAAAAAAATTGAATCTAGTAAGAAATTAGACAAATAAATCATGAAAGGAGAGCCAGTGTTATATTTTAGGGAAATACGATTATCCATAATATCTTGTAACAATATAAAAATAATATGAATAACTTATGAGGTTTGGACGGAAAAAGACTGCAATGTTTGGTTCGAGCTCAAGGGTTCGTAATCTGCTAGAAATTTTTCAGAAAAATGTTTAATTAGCTTAATTGTTATTTTACCATATTCAAACAAAACAGTCTAATAACCATAAATAAGGTAGTATTTAAACTGTTAATTTTGATTCGAAAGAACGTTATTTAACTGCTTTTACTTAACACGGTTAAACAACCAGAATTTTATCGAGCCAACTAAGCTCAAGGGTACGCATTATATAAGAAAGGGCTAATCTGTCAATCTCATGACGGGGGCTCAAGTCTCAGCGTAGACACCATAATATTTCCTGCATTCCTCTCAACTCTTCTTGATTGTTTAAAAATTCGAATGTCAAGGGGAAAAAACAACGTTATTTAACACGCAATAAGCTTTTAGAATATATATATATATAAAAAAAGAAGTTTATTTGGCTTGGATTGATCTGAGGTGTGGAATGAGTTTGTTTGGAAAAATAAGTTCTTAATTCGGAGTTCTTTTGTTGGGTGTTTTCCATTAATAATAATATTTGAAATTTCTGTGAAAATATTATCCACTTTTAGGGATCTGGAGGACACTGTTCATACAACAATCACCATTAAATAACCATCATCTAGAGCAGTGTTTCTCAAACGTATGACTTTTATGTATCCTTTCTAAATTTTTCGTAACGCTGTGTACCACTAATAAAAAAATGAATGTATTTTTAAAGAAAATATGTTTACTTTTCTTTTTTAATACAAAGTTTTCGGTAAAAAATTCTTAAATTTTGGTAAAAACTTCCATGCTAAGGATAAAAATTATATTTTATTAAAATAATCAAAATAAGTAGAATTTATTACAAACCTTTACTACGAAAAAAAATTGCACAAAAGTTAAAAATCACCGCGTACCCTCGCTAAACTGTTCCTGTACCCCTCGGGGTACGCGTACCACACTTTGGGAAACACTGATCTAGAGCATTTGTAAAAAAAAAGAAATTCATTTAGACGCTGATTGGCAGATGAAAGTATTAAGTTTTTTTCTGCACTTTCATTTGGAACGTTCAAAAATATACACAATCTGGCCAAAAATGTCCAAACTCAGATCGACTTGAGGATTATATTAAGAAAGTTAATCCCTTCTTTGTATCGAGGACAGCCTGCACACGTCTGGAGAAACTTTCCACCAGTTATTGATAGGTGGAAGCAGGAATTAATTTCCAGGTGCCCATCATAGTAACATAAAATGCTGGCAGAGAGGGTCATTGATTTGGCCTGACTGCGTAATATATGTTCTAATTCATCCTCAAGGTATCCACTGGGATTTAGAACGATTTCAAGTCTTTGAGCACCCATTTCATCAAACCATGGTTGTGCAAGACTCGATGTTAAAGCGGAGTAGTCATTCCGTTGGCAAAGAACTATAGGCCTTCGCCGAAAAATTTTATAACCGTCGTTGAACAGCTGACTACTAATCTTCAACTCCTTATCCTTGTTATTTTGAACTCAATCCAGAATACAAGGAAACTCCTGGATCAAGTATTGAGAGAAATTGAACTAACCCGCAATTGCTCTACACGGAGAGGAAAACCACGAATACCTCCCACGGTCAGCCTGGTGGCAAGGGTCCGTTTACCACTGAGGATATTTTATGACCGCACTGTTGTCCGTCTGAGCCGGGTGTGGAATTCGCATTGACCAGCCATCGGTGGGATTCGAACCCTGTTCGCCTCATTGGAAGGCGCACGCTCTATCCCCTGAGCCACCACGGCTGTCTCCGAAATATTGCCACAATATTGGTTTACCAGCTTTCTCAAGAAGTTCTACATCACAGAAGTCATACTTACAATCGCAGAAACTAAAAGATCAAGGCGAAATCATGAAAACAACCAGTTCCACTCTCTTAGGTGGGTTTCCAGATATTTTTGCTCAAACAGTTTATTTTCATAATTGCAAACAGGATATACGATATACATGATACACAGGACAATATGCAGGATAAATCCTCAGATGAGTCCGTGTAAGACAAAATTAACGATCGCCATTTTTCACAAGACGATTACATAACATATGGCGATTGTAAAATGATCAACCGATCACCAATTTTCTTCGCAAGAAACGTCCTCTTGTGCGTTTTGTTATTATTTTTTAATAAACGTGGAATCTCAACGAATAGCTTATAAAAAATTAATAAATAAATAGCTTAAAAATTATCTTTAAAATTATTTTATATCACCCTTGTTTCTTAAAATTTTACGTTATTTAAGAAATGAACCTTGCAATGTTTACCATATTTCGAGAAATATGGTAATTTTATGGTATTTTTAATCATTTAATCATTTTGATTTTTAATCATTTGAATTTTGAAATTTTGAAAAAGTGGTGACATGTTTTAAGAAGTGGTCATTTTTAAAAAGGCTATTACAGGCCACTAGCGATATTTTTTAACTTTGCCCTAAATGAGTCAAAAATTTAAGCATCGATTTCTAACCTACGAATTATATCAAATAAATAGTAATAAAAAAAAGTTATAAATAAAAACAAAGCTTGAAACCGATGCACAGCAACTCGGAAATAATGTATTTCACTTTGGATTAAAAACTACAAAGTTCGTTTTTTATGGTGAAATGCAGTAAAAGCTACCTCATTTTTTAATAATTTGTATTGTTTTAAAGCATTTAAAAATTTTATGTTTTGAAAATATTTTATAATATGAAACATTTTAAACCTTTTGAAGCATAAAATGACAAATATATGGAATATTTTGTTATGAAAAATGAAATTGTTTTTAAATAATGGTTATAAAACATATGAATGCTTATAAATTGTTAAATTTGTTAAAAAATAACATATTCTGATTTTTGAACAAGCAAAAGTTTATGTATTCTATAAACGTTTTTCTGATAATATATAACTCTAAAGTTCAATTATTTTTTTTAAAAAAGTGAGAATTTACTTTCACATGAAACTGGTAATTAAATTTTATGTTTAACTTTACCAAAAAAATAAAATCGTTTTGAAGCATGGTACCAGGCACTTAGAAACTTATAAGAAAAAAAAAGTACTTCCCTTCATTAAAAAATAAATAAATAAAGTAATATTTTTACAGGTCTATCTTGCGAATTGTTGTAAAGTCCAGCAACACGGCTATAACTGATTGCTTTAATTAAATAAACGTTTTAAAACTTTTTTTAAGGACGCGTACATTTATCTTTCGTTCGGGAAAACTTTTTAACGCTTTCTTCATTATTTTTTAATTATTTTTTCAAGAACTTGTTCAAATACGCAACATTCCTTCAACCTATAAAACAGCGGCAAAGATGAAGGAGAAAAAAATTTTTTTTTTCCAAAAATTCCTCGAATATTTTCTTTAGTCAAAATAATTGAATTTTCTCATTTTAGCGCACATACAAGGAAAAAAAAACATATTTATTGAAAGAGGAAGAAGATACTATATCGTAGCCATGGTAACGGCAAAAATTCCGACTAGTTCTAGAAATATCTAAAAGTAGTCTTTTCGAAAGAAAAAAAAATAGATGAAGTAAATGATCTGAATTTCGCTAAAATATTATTTTTAATGGACAATAACATCAGAGGCTTAACTCCAAGACGACGGCAAAACTTTTTCCATTTTCATCTTCCTAACCTCAAAGAAAAAAAAGAAAAGAAAAAAAAATTAGTTTCTCCTATAAAAGTTGAAAAAAAACGAAAAAAAATGTATTTAAATAAAAAAGGGAGTTTTAAAGAGCTCAAAAATAAGGAAAAAGCAAAAAGAAAAGTGTATTATTGAAGAAAAAAAAAATTCTTAATGACAGCTCAGCAATTTACTCTCCATTAGCGAAATTGGAATAAGAAACTTCACGACTTAGTAATTACTACTTCCACTACCTCGAATTTTTTTAACGTCTCATTTATGGTGCTTTTTTCTTTCGTTAGTTTTCAAGCTATTAAAAAATCAACTAACCCAGGATATAAAAAAAAGTAAGCAAGGAAATAACATTCGGGCGCAGTAATACATATTTTCACAGAAAAAAACAACTATCCTCAGACTAGTTAAAATTTAGATACTAAATAGGATAACAAATGCTTTCTGTTTTGTCTAAATAACTCCAACATTTACCTAGTTAGTAAATTGTTATGAATAACCTATTTTTAACATGTGAGAAATTATCTTCAGAAGAACACAAAAAAAAAATTTAATTTCGAATATTTAACAAACAAGCTCACAATAGCTACTTTCACTTTTTAAGTTTTAAATTAGTAATCAGCAACAGATTGCACAGACAAAAATGGAAAACCTTTTTAACTTTTGATCTAGTGATTGGATTTTCAAAAACAAGTACTTTTCCGATTTTACATTATTCAAGTACAACAGTTTATAGAGAACACAAATAAAAGAGACAAGAAACGGAAATATATTTTATAACTCAAGCTATTTGATCTAGTTAGTCATCGGGTGTCCACGTACAGAGTTTATTTTTTAAAAAGCCAATTAATTAGCGAAAAATATTCAGACACAAAAGCATAGGTGTCGGAATACTGTTTTTTTCAGAAAAAATTGGATTCTACAAATCTTCACTCTCAAAATAAAGGAAAATAAGATCAATGGTTTGATTTGGAGAGCAATCAAAAGTTTAGTTTTTGTAATATTAATTGCACTTTTTGAGTATTTCTGCATACTTTTAAACTGAAGCGAATCAAACCCTTTTTGGACAAAATTCATTTATCTTAATATAATTCCACACAAAACAAAAAAAAATATTTAATTTTCACTATTTAAATTAATATTGTTCGAACAATGTTTGAACTATAAAATGTACAAAATTTTGCATCATTTAAACAGTGTAACTTAATTAATAGTTAACGACAATTAAAGAGCGCATTTGACATTTTCGCAATTATGAAGACTAATTTTATAATACCAGAACCTCTTAAGATAAACCATATTTCTTTTTCAAATTCAGAAAGAAACCTTTTCGGTTAAAAGCACCACAATTTTCCCTCAGGTTATAAGACTGTTCTGAGAACTATGTTTCCACCTAGTAAAAATTCCAGATAATTTGTTAAGTCCACATCTAGAAGCAAAACTAAGGGACAGTTAGACGCAAGAATGTCTCTTACAGGTAACGTTTGACTCTTCCTTCTATTGCAACAAGACCTTCAATATTATATATGATTTCAAGCACTACATCACAATTTGTATTTTTGTGATTTTAAAATTCCACACTTTCACGCTAATTATAAATTACTCATCGCTATTCATATTCACAATGTTGAAGAATGAAGCAACGCTATTCGCATTCAAACGATTTTAGAAAATACACGCCACCCTAGCCCCATTTTTCAGTACTTGAACATTTATGATTTTGGCTAACACGTGCTGTCAGTGTGGCTATCAAACGATTCGAACACGAAGAAAAAAAAAGTTATTAAAAACCTTCTCAAGTTCATAGGGGGTGAGCGAATTATACGGAGAATGTCAAATACTCAAAAAATGCACATCAAAGTATATAAAAGTATAATTGTGAAATTTTTTCAAAGGAGACAGTCAATGCAAAAGAACTTCCAAACTCAATTTTAACCTCATTCCTTATGGTGGAGCAACTTCAAAACTTTGGATATGAAACACAATTTTTCATTTTTCAGAAAGAAGTACACCTATTTCACTAATAGGATTTTGATTGCATTTGGTTGGGCGTTGTAATCACAAATTGCAATATTATTAGAAAAGAAGAGTTTTATTTTTATTAACAAAATTTTAAAAACGAAAATATTTCGTGTCCTGTTTATCTGTTTTGTGAAAAATGTGAACATACTTTTCTAACCAGCAAAAGATATGGCATTATCCATTCCTATCCTTTAAGGAGTTAGTTTAGAATTGAAGGACTAGCTGATAAAGGAAATATGCCTTTCAAGTAAAACTTTCGTCATCTTTCGTAAAAATTTAATTTAATAACTCAACTTGCAAAGGAATATTAAAAAATAAATAATAACCTTTTATGTTCTGAACAAAATGTTCTACTAAAATATCGAGTAAAATTAAGCAAAAAAAGCGAGCATTTTATTAAAAAGACGAAACATTTTATGGTATAAAAGCAATAAAACCAATAATGAGAGCTAAATAAATTTTCTCCAACTCAATAATTTTAATTCTTAGAATATCAAATCTTTTATTGCATGCTGTATAAAAAATAGTGTTTCAAAGAAAATTAAAAACTGTACCGTGTGAAGTGCGCCATAAAATAGTAATAATAACCTTCAAACGTTAAGAAAAAACTAATAAGTACTTAAAGAAAGGTTACAGTTGTTTGAGCTCTAAATTCCTCACGTTAAGCTGATGATTTGAGACGAAAAGTAATCAACTTCAACACAGAAAGTGTCCCTTCTTAATCATAAAAATAGATTGTTTAAGAATATTTTACGAGTTTCTTCGAAACATAAGAATTAATTGCATTTTCCCACTCTAGTTAAATTGCTGAAATAGAAAATGACTTTGTAATAAATAACTCAAGGGTTGTTTTATTGTTAAAACAAGCAAATATTCATACAAGAAATATTTATTTCTACAAGTGTTATTATATATTTTCAATGTGTTTATAGCATTTATTTTCGAAAGAAATCATTATATCTTGAAGATGAATTTGCTACAATACCATTTAAAAGTAATGTGTGCAAGAAATAGCCACAAACGTTAATTAAAATTTAATCAAAAGGTAAATGTAAGGCTTTACTTTGAAAACATAATTCATTTTTCAGCGATCGTCGATTTTTAGTGTGCTGCCATTAAAAGGATAATCTTGTTGTTTTTAAAACATCATAATATTTTTTCGAACAAAAAAAAATTTCATTTCATTACCTATTGAAAAAGGGATTTAGTTCATTTATTCAGAAAAAACATGAATTTCTCTCGATCTTCCAACAAGAGTACCAGTGCGCATGACCAAAGTTGTGTTGCCAAGAAAGCAGCGCATGCGCAACATTTGTTTCTGTGGAAATAAGTAGTTTCCATTTATAAACTTTAGTGTTTGAGTTTATTTTTTAGATTCGTTTCCAGGAAGGAAGTGAAGGGAATTCAAGAAACAAGCATTCAATCAATGTGACGTACGAAATCGTTATCTATAAAAGAACGAACAATTTCTTCTTTCACCCCAGTGGAGCGGGATGAGCAGCCTACTCATATTTTGAGTCTTTGGCCGATTGTATGATGATCCGATATTTATATTTGTATATTCAATTAGAATTTTAGATTTAAGTTAACCATTGAAAGTAATAATAAATGTGTTCCACTTTATTTGTGTACGTCATGATTTTTAGCAAACTCTGCTTTGTGAGTTAAATCCACAGTTTCAGGTAATTTGAAAAACGTCTTAAATTGTTAACGTGTGTGATACAAGCTTCTTCTACTTGATTAATAGAAGAATTCTATGCTTATATATGAATAGAAGCAGAATAACAAATTATAAAGCTTATAGTGGCGCTGGTATTATATATTATCTATGACTCAACACAAAACCGAAAACAACAAGTAAAAAGCAATGGAGCTCAATCGTACATACAATTAAAAGTTAATTTAATAAATTAAATAGTTTGGTTTCGTAATTTATTTTTATTTCAGGTACCTAATGGATGAATACTCTTCAATCGTGACCATTTTAACCTTCTTTTGAGAGGGATTAAGAATAAAAAGTGAAATAGCGTCTAAATTACAATAGCTATAGCAGCTTCACCATTTAGGATTATAAAGGAAAGTTAAACTAGTGATCCACAAACTGCGTTTAACTGATTAATTAATTCAATTAAGAGCATTTAAAGTGAATGCAAATTTGATGCTAAAAAGGATGCACCCATAAGAGAAAACCCTGAATACTGCAAAAAAAATAATTTCAAGACAATGCCATACAGGAAAAGGCATACCGGTCATCTGTGTTGAACTTCTGAATTTTTTCCGTTAATTATTTATTTTATATAATTCATGAATAAATTTGATTGATTAGATATTTCTGACTCAGGGTTTAGGATAGTGACAAGTTTTTGTAGCATTTGCCAACATTAATGCTAATTCTACTGGAAAACTATTAATTATACAGTGATCGCCATTTGATTGAGAAAGGTAATATTATTTTTTAACAATGTTGAAGGAAAACTTAAAAGTCTGTGGGAAATGTGCTCTTTGAGTGATAACAATTTTTACCCATTAATTTAAGCTCAATAACTTATGCTCAATAATGAAATTCATCTTAAAACTCATGTAAAACAATTGAAAAGTAAAAATCTCTTTGTGAATGCGTTTAACTGCAATGAACAAAATTTACCTTTTGTGGTCGTATTTTGTTGTTACTCAATAGGAATTGATGACTAAGTGTTAAAATACTGAAAATTTTCCTCAAATGTCTGAAACATAAATAATATTTTTTTCCCAGTATTTTACGGTAAAAAATATGATGCTATGGAGATTATTCACCAAGATTGTTTACAGTCGTAAAAGTAAATTCCATTTCAAAAATTTTTAGTAAAAACTTAGATTAATAGTTCAACATTTTATTTAAAATATAAATAAATGTGTTTTAAGGAGAAAATTTTATGCGTGTAACTTTTTTCGTCATGATGAATTTGATTTCTTGTTTTAGCCAAAATCTTAAAGAGATTTCCAGACAAAGAATGTATATCTTATAATGTAATTTATTCACTATTACAAAAGTAGCAACCACAAACAAGCATTAATGAATAATAGAAAACTCCATGCATATCTAACTCCCAACTCAGAGTGAAGTGTATACGCGCAACCATAACAAGAAGCGAAACAACATTAAAATATCTAACGAAACCACGCTGTTTGTGAAAAAGGGGGAAAAAAATTTGAAAGAGAATCTAAATAATGAATTGTAGAGTATAAAGGCAAAATATAGCGAAAAAACAACCAATATTGTAAGAAAATTAGAGAACAAAACTGACTTATCAACTTAGTAATTACGTTACTAATACGAACAACAAAAATCTGGAAAAAATATCAATTTCCTTTAGCGTAAGTTTATTGTAAAGAAAAAGATTACGCTGAAAGATAATTGTGGAATACAACACGGTAAACAAGTATATGATAATCTTCTTTCAGAAGAGATTCAAAACATCTTCTTTTTTCGTTTTTTTTCTCTACCTTATCCATGGCACCCTCGAGTTTAAAATCGAAGTTAAAATCTTAAAAAAGTTAGAAGACGAAGGTTAATATTTAATACATTTTTAGCCACTTTGTTTTTTAAATCAAATATATCTGTATGAAACTCAGTCCCACCTAAGAATCTAAATCCTAAAGCAGTATCTAAAAAGGAAGAGAAATTCCAATTAACTTCAACGTCAATTTACTAACACTATTAAAGTTTTAAGGCTAGTGAGAATCCTTTAATTGAGCGTTAAGTGTTCCTTTGTTATCACACAACAATTGTTAAATGCTTTTCTCATTCTTTTTATAACATTTATCGGAAATCGCATCTGTTACTATGTTGTTGATATACGGATAATTCCCATCAAACACTACAATTTCTTGTAACAACCACAGAAATTTAAAATCATACAATAAAATGATGACATTCTGCAAAAATTTAATTAATGCCATTATTGTTAGCCTTTCAGAATGATTTTACACAGGTTTTAAAAGTTATATACATTTAAAAACATGTTTAAACACATTTAAAAACATGTATATTTAAAAACACATTTAAAAACATGACATGTTGAGTTCCTAAATGTCATTTTCCTGATGTGTCACATTTGATATTTTCAATAATTGCTTGCTTTAAGACTAAATATAAATTTCTCCCTGTCTAATTTGTACTTATAAGCAGTTAAAAGCATTTCTGTAGTATGTACAAAAGGAATTATTTTCAAAATATTTTCTAACATCAAAATGTTTTAGTCAATACTTTGAAAATCACTCGAAAGTGATTTTATTGGTCACTTATTTTCCTATCTCTATAGCCTATATAAATGGGGAAAGAGTTGATTATTTTAGTTTAAATGTATTATTATTAATCCATTTCGTTGAAATAAATCGTACTGGGAGAACAGAGAATGCAGTTTCTGATAAAAATCCGTTTAAAGTTATTCTAACTGTCATTTTCCTGCCTTCTCTAAATAATTAGTAGCCTTAACTTTAATATTCAGACTGTGCTTAACTGCATTATCCTTGTAATTTTCCTGGTATTGGAATAGGAGATAATAGCAAACTGCATAATGTTTGTTAACAACATTGCTGTTTGTTAGGTATAAATAAGAGTTATTTAATTATAAATAAATATTTTTTCATGAAAAATATTCTAAAGATTTTGAAGAAAGAAATCTGATCTCTGAGGATTTAAAAGAAAGAAATTTTCTTGAGAATTACCCACATTTCTTTTGTATGACAATAAATGCTCTATATACTTTTTCTTTCTTGTTCAACAATAAATTCTCAATATGCTTTTTTATGTTGATCCACAACATTTGTCTGTTTTATATGCTTCTCTCTGTTCTCTTATAATATTCATCTGATATGTTCTTCACCTTTTTCCAACAGTTATTTTCCGATATGCTTTATCTTTGATGCCTTACAATATTTGACCAATATGCTGCTATTACAAATGTTATCTATATTGCATACATGCCTTTATTGTTCCTCACTTTATCCCGCAATATATTTCTCCATTGCCTTACAATAATTGTCTGACATGCTTATCTGTCATCCCATGTAATTACCTGTAGCAAATAATCATACAAAATTGTTAAAAAAAAATTAAAATAAAACTGAACTGAACTTAAGAATTCAAAATCAAGTAAAATTTCCAGCCTATATTTTTCAATTCCAAGATATACCATCCGTTCAATACAAATCGATAGTCTCGCCCAAAAGTCGAGGATGGAAAAAAGAAAGTAGCAAAGTGTAAGCATTCTTCTTCTGCATCTATGCTAGACTTTTTATTGCCAATGGCTCTTTGCCAACGCCATTTTTTAACAGTTCCATGGTTTCAGTATCTACTTCAGACCAGGGAGTCCTGCGTCATATGCATGAGACACTAACTTTTGTGTAAAAAATTTCACAATTTTTCCGGATATTCTCTTATCACCTGTATTAAATAGATATCTTTTTGCGTTTCCAAATAAAGTTCCCTACCGTAAGTTGTTTGTAGATTTTTATTTTATGTGTTGTAGCATTATGGAACAAAATCCCGAAGATCATATGTTGTTATCATTCAATAGAATAATTTTATCTGGGGAAGTTTGCGGAAAACTTAGGCTAGGTAAAAGAACAAAAACTATAATCTCTTGATAAAGAGTTTCGCAATATTCAATAAATTAAAAGGTTTTTCTTAGTTAATGATTTAGGGCATTTTTTTTCAGTTTCCATTAATGATAAAATAAAATATTCTTTTTTAAAACAAAATTTTGTTTTGATATTTTATATGCGAATTTTTCTTTATTTTTCAAAATTAATAAAATAATTTTCTGAAGTTTTTATTCCTTATAGCCTTTTTAAATATTTAAATATTTTCTTAAGAAAAGTGGTGAATAAAAATTCTATACAAACTGCAAGAAATGGATGAAGCATTGAATTTTTAATTTTAACCGTTTTCATCTATATTTTTTTCCCACGGATTCGTATAAATTGTGCATTGGTAAGAAAAGTAGTCCAAGTCTTAGAGCGAATTGAAAAATTTGTGCACTGAAATATAAAATTTGTTTATCTTTAGATAATCATATACAAAAATTAGTTTTTAAAAACTATTTATGATTTTTTATTATTTCATTTCATTATAGACAAAAAAAATTTGAATTACAAGGTATGAAACTTTTTACATCATTTTAAAGAACGTAACTTCATACGGCAAATTACAAAATTTGAATGTAATCGGTCTAATAGTTGCTGAGAATTCGATTTTTAAAATTCTGACTCTTTTATAATACGATTTCACAGAAACTATTCGACCGATTTGGTTACAATTTTGTATTTTGCCATATAAAATTACATTCTTTAAAATGATGCAAAAAATTTTTACTTTGCAATTAACATTTTTACCATTGACTATTACTAAAAATAATAAAAAAATATAAAACTTTTCACAAATTAATTTTCGCAATGGATTTTATTTGGAAAATGAATCTTATAATTGTATTCAGAAATTTTTAAATTCACTTAAAAAATTCATCAGAAATAGAGAAATACGCAAAAAATAAAATTAGCATTTAGTAGTCTAAACTTTAGATCGCTCTCCTGATCCAAATTATTGGGACCATATTTCCTAACTGCTAACCGGTATAAAATATGGTTTTAATCGGCTTCCTCCTATATTTTGGGAGTCAAGAATCATAATCCATCGGAAAAAAGTTGTGTTCATTCAGAGAAAGTACGTTTCTGAGTCTGATTTCATAACTTAAAAGATCATCTGCCTTAACTAACTAGTACGTATGCAGTTAAACCTTCATACCAGAAAATCTGATCATACGACTGAAAGTTATTCAAAGTGTTTAGTTTTTTTTCTATTTTTTTATTTATTTATCCGTTTATTTGTTATTTTTTGCACATTGTACAGCGCTTACTTTATTATAAGATTCAATTTCAAAATAATGTAAACTCACAAATATTGGGGCTTTCAAATTAAAATTTAAGTATGGCGAAACCAGATTTTTATCGAAATCTGACAAATCATTATAAAAGAAGAAACGTGTAAAAATCATTGGAACTTGTTCTTTTATCATTTGAAGCGTGAAGGTGTTTCTAGTAATCGTTTCTCTTAACTCCTCAGGGTTTTCAGCATAATAAAACCCTAAATCTTGGTGAAAAATGAATGTATCATCTGTATTCAAACCGTTAGATTCTTAAAAAAGTAATTAATTAAATAAATAAATAAGCGAAGAAATGTTGTTAGACTCTTGACGGCACTGTCAATGGACCCTAGGTTCGAATTTCAGAGATGGCTGGTTGACAGTAATTTTGCTCCCGGCTCGCACCGACCATCGCACTGATGCAACATGTTCTTAGCGTATCATGACAATCTCTCTTCCGTTCTTACCGCGGGAGACCATGGTTTACCTCTCCAAGTAATGCAAATGAGGATTAGATTCATCAAAAAAGTCTCCATGAGGACTAGTTTGTCTTAATGATTAATACATTAGTTCCCTTGTTTTCTGCGTTGAGTTAACAATTACAAGGCAACAGTTCTAATTAAAAAATGAGTCGGCTGCTTAATTCCGGTAAAATAAAGCCATGTTCGAAAAAATTACTAAACTTTGAATAATTTTTTTGCGTTTGTGAGTTTAACAAAATGCTATTTATGTCCGAGTGAAAGTAACAAAAAAGGGCGGCGTATCTTCCAATAAAAATATTGACTTATGAAGATTAATTGATTGTCATATTGAAAGGAATTCCCGCGGGGATTTAATTGATGGTGATCGGGAAAATCCCGACCAAAAAACTGTCATCAATTGGAAGAGAGTGACAACTTTTGGGATGCTTCATTTCCCTCATGAAACTCACTTGGAACTTGGTACTTTTTTCTCACCAGCAACTAACAGAACTTTCTCATTTCCGAAATTGATAAGCTCACTCTAAAACTTTTTTAGGAAGTATTTACAATCATTTATTGGGATACCAGCTGTCGCAAATGTTTATCGCGAACAATTTAAATTTTGGCAGATATCCATTCGGCTATTTATCCGAGAGGAAAAGAAATATATATATATATAT
>NC_092210.1:78079558-78096481 GCF_043381705.1 Parasteatoda tepidariorum
TTTTAAGGTTAAGTGCCACTGCCCGGTTAACCCTACACTGATGTTTTTTTAAGGTTAAGTGCCACTGCCCGGTATACATTTGCCGGTATACCCTACACTGATGTTTTTTTTAACGTTAAGTGCCAATGCCCGATATACATTTGCCCTGTATACAATACACTGATGTTTTTTTAAGGTCAAGTTCCATTGCTCGGTATATATTTGCACGATACTCCAAACACTGATGTTTCTTCTAATCTATCGTCAGTAAGTATTAAAATATAGAGTAAATATAAATATATAAAATAAATATAATAATATTAGCGAATAAATTAACATAAAATTGGATATAACAGATATTTCGAACATTCACCAAAGCGACTATGTGATTGTTGACATTCACCGGTGAGAGTCAGAAATAAAGGTATTTAGCAAATATTTCGGACATACACCAAGCGACTACGTGAATGTTGACATTCACCGGTGACTGTTGACATTCTCCAGATTTCGGTGTTTCACCGTAACACATATATGCGTGTGTGTGAGTTTATATTGGAATAAAGGGCTTAAAAAAGCGCTGTCTCTAAATAATGAAATCGAAATTGTGCATATAGGTATATTCTAAGAATAATTTGATCTAAATTTATTTTGCAAGTAGTATTGCAATGTCTATAAAACTAATCCAAATGCAATGGATACATATTGGACGTACTGTATAGAAATCAAACTATTAAGTATAAAATGGATGTAAATTAAAAGTTCCCTTTATATTTTCAAAAAATGTGTTTCTATTCATATAAAGCAAAATATATTTCATGTAAATATACTTTTATATCCAGTGAGCGAGAACTGTTACCGGAACAGAACAAGAGTTGGAACTTTCTAGTTGAAATTTGAGTTGCTTAATGAAATTCTATTCAGGAAAACTGGATTGGGAAATCAAGGATAATATTTTTATGCTTTTAATGTGGCATCCTTTGGTGTGCTATGGAATTCTTAAAATAAATGCATATTTAGAAGCATGCGGTTTATTTTAATCGTAATTTACAGAATATCTACTTTAGTTTGAGTATTGCTAGATAAATAGAAGAACGCAAATACCTATTTACGTCGTCATTAAATTATTCCCTCTATGTGAGGATTAGACAAAAATATATTCTTTTAATATGCATCAAGGACTAATTTTATTTAATTAAACTATTTTTACTTTTATCGCCTTGAACTTGATACAAAATTATAGCGAAATATTTTCATGAATGTTGAAGATCGAAAAAAAGCTTATTTCACATAACAGAAAATTTTGAGTTTATCGCCAATTAAATTTACAAATGTCTCACAAGTAATGGATAGATGTTAGAATTTTAAGTTTCCAGCTGTGATTTAATTTATTTTCGCACGACATGTTTTGATTAGTATGCATAAAGAGTGTCTATTTTAAGATCAGATATTTCTCAACTGCAACTTTAGCGGAAGGAGCTGAAATATTTCCAGCCAAATTAAGAATTCCGAATTTGCTGCATCAAAAAGTAGGTTGCCCAGCTGAGAGATGGAAACATTACCATCTCACTTGTTCCAATTACCATATCTAAAGACTAAAAGTATTTATGGAAAGAATTTCCCCTTCCAAATAAAGTTTAAAGTTCTCTTTGGTTGGACAAATAAAGCAACCTGCATGGCCGGCGGAATTCCTCCCGAAAGATCTTTTCAAAAGTTTTGCTCGTTTAATATGCATGAGGAAACTATAGTCATACACTGGATTCCTTCTTTGGATATTTTTTTTTACTACTTTTCCTGTGAATAGGAAGTTTTATCATTCTCTAGAGTTTGAGGAGAAAAAAAAGATATAAAAGTTAAAAGAGGTTTTCTTTGAGTTTCTTTGGAGAAACATTTTTATTAATATTGAAGTCTATTAAAATGAACCGATTTCTATCAAATAGGGAAAGGTTAAAGTTTTATGGAATACGAGATGGCTTTAGAGTAAAAAATAAGTGAGATTCGATTCGATTTAGTTTAGGTTATTTTAGAATTCAGAGCTTCATGTCAATCCCAATCATAAATAACTTATCACATCCATATATTTTTTTGGTATTGTTTTTTATTATTAAATTATTTAAAATCTTTTACTGTTACTTTGAAATGTATTTTTTTCCCCTCAATATTTCATGAAAGGAAGTATGGAGGAAAAAGTTATTTTAGTAAAGTCAAACATTTTGATCGCAATCGCTTTATTAAAGTTACATTTATTGATGTGTTTTTCCAGAAATTTTCATTGTTTTCTTTATTTTATTTCAGTGAAATCATATTTTGCAGTTAATTTTTTCATTTCCAAAAATCTATTATTTAATAAAAATCTGTATTCTAGATTTGACTTTAATGATTAAAATTGTGGTGATAGACTAATGACTAAGTAAGTACAACAATACTAGGCGAGGCTAGACCAGTCTAGAGCATTTCTTGACGAGTCTGGAGTATTTCTCGTCCAGTCTGGAGCATGACTTTGTCTAGAGTCTTTTCATCTAGTCTAAAGTATAGCTTAAGAAGTCTAGAGTATCTCTTGTCCATTGTGAGACATTTCTTGAACATTATGAAAAACATTGCTTAGTTAGTCTAGAGTATTAATTAAGCTGTCTGATTAATCTCTTGACAAGGCTAAAGTCGCAGAAGCTAGCTTATTGTTTTCTGATTCTATTGTCTCAAGCGTGCAACTTAATTAAGGTAAGCTTAGTTTATTACTTGTTACTAAGCCTTAAAATGTGAATGGTAATGTAACTTTACTTATTTTTGTCNTTGGAGAAACATTTTTATTAATATTGAAGTCTATTAAAATGAACCGATTTCTATCAAATAGGGAAAGGTTAAAGTTTTATGGAATACGAGATGGCTTTAGAGTAAAAAATAAGTGAGATTCGATTCGATTTAGTTTAGGTTATTTTAGAATTCAGAGCTTCATGTCAATCCCAATCATAAATAACTTATCACATCCATATATTTTTTTGGTATTGTTTTTTATTATTAAATTATTTAAAATCTTTTACTGTTACTTTAAAATGTATTTTTTCTCTCAATATTTCATGAAAGGAAGTATTGAGGAAAAATGTTATTTTAGTGAAGTCAAACATTTTGATCACAATCGCTTTATTAAAGTTACATTTATTGATATTTTTTCTAGAAATTTTCATTGTTTTTTTTTAATTTCTTTTCAGTGAAATCACATTTAGCAGTTAACTTTTTCATTTCCAAAAATCTATTAGTTAATAAAAATCTGTATTCTAGAGTTGACTTTAATGAACGAAATTGCGGTGATAGACTAATGACTAAGTAAGGACAACAATACTAGACGAGGCTAGACCAGTCTACTAAAAAAAGTAGACTGATCTCGCCTCGTAGGTAAAAGTAGACTGGTGAAAAGTAGAGCATTTTTTAAGCAAAGCATTTCTTGACGACATTTCATGACTTTGTCTAGAGTTTTTTGATCTAGTCTAAAGTATTGCTTAAGAAGTCCAGAGTATCTCTTGCCCATTGTAAGACATTTCTTGAACATTATAAAAGCATTGCTTAGTCAGTCTAGAGTATTAATTAAGCTTTCTGATTAATCTCTTGACAAGGCTAAAGCCGCAAAATCTAGCTTATTGTTCTGCGAGTCTATTGTCTCACGTGTGCAGCTTAATTAAGGTATTCTTTGTTTATTAATTCTTACTGAAACTTAAAATGTGAATGGTAATGTAACTTTACTTATTTTTGTCGATATACCGGTGGTGACATCTAAGAAAATTTTGTGGAGCATCATTTAAATAAACTGTGAAGTTCAGAAAAAATAGCGTTTTCAATACTTCCTTTCACTATGAGAAAAGTGAGACAAAATTCGCAAGAAAAAGCATTAAAAAATGCAACATAATTTTAAAACCAATTGGAATTTCAATTTAAAAAAAATCTCGTAAGTTCATAAATTATAATGGCCCTATGAGCCCGTCTAATTTGCATTCTTGCGGTCTGTAGCGCAACTCTGTAAGGTATATTTTACAACAAGTTCAATATTTAATAATTAACGAACTAATTTTTTTTTATTTCATCGCACTCTCTGTACACATTTCTGCACACTAATTCTAAATGTAACTTTAAGTTAAACAATATATAACGTATATGCCGGGATGCCCTGGTCGGTAGGGCGCTGGGTCCATGTCTGAGAGTTCGTGGGTTCGAACCCCGCCGGCTGAAGTCTCCCCGTGTAGTAAAGTGACGTTAAATCTGTCGAGTCGCAAAAATTGTTCCTATAACAAATCAATACCTCTGGGGGCAATGGATTGGAGATCGGTCATTCTCTGATTCAGGTCAAAATTACGATCAGTGGATGAATGAATGGTTGGATGTATTAATGTGTCCGCCCTATAAACGGGTGTGACGTATGGTGTGGCAGAAGTTGAATTCTTGGCCGTAGATGGCGCCTCTTAAAAACAAGAAACGCACATTCTGTCTTAAATTCGCTTGGTTTCACCCAACAGGCTTGCCCGTGTTTCACGTGGCATTAGAAACAACAACATATATAACGTTAAGTTAAAAACCCAAAAATGCGGTGTCAGCGGTGCTTACGATTTCTTACAATCGAGAGAAATAAGTTATTCTTATTTTCACAACTGTTAACTTTTATGTAAGTTATGTATAACTGAGAAGCATCTCTAACTAAAATATGTATTTAAAATTTCAAATAATTTCTAAGGATTATCCTTTTGTACTATCGTTAAACAATCTCTCCGGCAAAAATTATGTAAAAAGTTCTAGTGGCAATTAAAAATTAAGTAAAAATTAGTAGCTCCATGTTGAATGTTATATTTTTAGAGCCTACGGTTTACCCATCATCCGGTATACAGACTCGCACACAAATTCCTTATTTTATTATGCATATAGATAAATTACGCCTGTCAACATCTCTGCACATTTATAAAATAAAACTAAAAAAAACTTTATTTTCTTTCTCAATCTGTCTTTCTTAACTATATATCTTTCTTCTTCTTTTTTTTAGTTCGACCCAATATAGTTGAGATTGACCGAAAAGAAAAGAGTTGATCGATAGCATTACACATATACTTCCAGGCAGAAACTGTTTGTGCGAAATGGATTTTAAATCCCTCACTCATCTATATGTATGCAGAGAAAAAAAATTTCAAAAACGCTATATTTGCATTTTTTTTTATTTTATTTGATCGAAAGCGGTAAAGCTGTCACTAGTATTTGATGCAAAAGTGCTCTCATCTTATCCCGAGTGCTGCCTCTACTAAATCTCGTATATTTTCCCCAACTCATCCGACTTTAAAAGATGGATGGAGCAACAAAACAAAAATATCTGATTAAATTTCCCTTAATTTTCTATTTATTTACAAACCGGAAATTTGTATTTAGGAGGGTTCTTCCAAGCATTTTTGCTCGGAAAAATATCAATTCGTCAAGAAAGAAATTTGTAGTTTTGATTGAGGAGATTTCATTATCGACTATGTCAACCTTCATCTATCAAAAGGTACCGCTTGATAAAATCAAGTTAACATGTCTTATATACTAGTGAATTTGTATTTAATATTTACAGTGGTAGTTACGCCACATTACTCCTCTTCCAGAATTTTATCTGTGATAGAATTCGATGAACGAATACCACTAGTTGATTCATGCTGTTTATTTATTTAAGTCAATTTTTGCTCATCATATTTTTTCTTCATAGCATTTCGCTCATTTTTGCTTATTAACCTGGAGACTTTTATTACTTCACCGGATTTTTTTTTCTTCAAGCAGTATATTTTTAAGCAAATCAACTGTTTAATGTGGATTCATCCATCAATATTAGCAATTTCTTACCACGTCCGCAGGTCACCAATGAGGGGATTTAATTATCAACTATGTCAACCTTCATCTATCAAAAGGTACCTCTAGATAGAATCAAGTTAACGTGTCTTATATACTAGTGATTCGGTATTTAATATTTATAGTGGTAGTTACACTACTTGATATGTCTATACTGAAATATAGCTTATTGTTTGACATTGATTTATCATTTACCAATTTTTTTTCCTTTTGTTTAAGAGTTACATGTCTTACACCTGCTTGATAAAATCCTTGCAAGCTCAAAAACCATTAAAAAACTTTTTTTTTAAAATTTTATTTTACGGAAAAGGTAAAAGTTGGAAATTTACTCTATTATGTAGTATACGTACGTGGAACAATGATATTGTAGACCACACGGATTATTAATAGTGATTGGTTCTAGTGTTAGTTGGTTTTAGTATTGGTTGAACAAGGATGAATCAACAGAACATCACTGACCGAAAAAAAAAATTTGATGGTGAGTCTTTGGGAAGCTAGCAGATGTTAGATAAATTATGATTTTATGAAACATGGTCTCATCGGTCAAAATAAAAAACAAAAATCCTTATAATCAAACGAAATGATGCAAAACCTTAAAGAAGACTAGACAAGATTGGTCAACAGATTTTCTCCTGTCATATTCATTTTGCCATATTCATTTAGGAAGTGTGCACATGGTAATGCCAAATCGCACACTTCATAAACAAGTTTGGCAAAATTACAGGAAATGGAATGGTACTTCATAATTTGCCTCATTTCTCATTAGACCTATCCCCCACTTCCTAAACTACGACAACTTTTAAATTTCAAACAAATTTAATTCTAAAAATGCTGTATAACTGGCTTCCCAGGAATTCACAGATTTTCCTCTGCCAGGCTTTCACTCACCTGAACAACCTTCAAAAAACAAGTGTCAACCTTCAAAAGTGTGGAAAAAATATGGGTGCATGCTTTGATGGATGAAATTATATCTATAAGCTATCAACCCGTTTCAACTGTTTTTCTCTTCTACGAATTTCATATTTGATCTTAAAAAAAGCTAGTTTGTGTGTTTTAAACTCAAAGTAAATCTTTAATTTTGTAAATAGTATTTTATACAAGGCGTCCAAACAGTATATTCTAGTTCGCCATCAGTTTTATAAAATTTACAGGTAAAATTTGTCGTCATTCTATTGTAAAATATAATTTATTGTTAATTATATGTTGATAATAAAATGCTACGTAATAAGGTATAAGGTAATATTATAGTATTGCTGTATAAAAATCAACTTTAGTTTCAAGCTATTAGTTTGGGATAATAATCAATCAAGAAAAGCAATGACTGCAGTGGATATTAAGAAGGGATTATAAATAGATATTACAGACAAATATCTACACTGAGAAAAAAAGTTTGGAAAAAACTACCAGAGTATGCTAAAATTAATCATGTTTCTGGCATTTTATCAATTTGATGAATGTGTTTAAATCTCGTAATTTTATCATAATATCAGAGCATGGCATAAAAACCATTTCTTTGGTTACGTTTTTACTTTTCAGTTTTGCTTTTTTTACTGAATGTAATGAGAACTATAATTTTAAAAATCAGAATTTACGGAAAACCTTTGCCATATGAACAAACAAATTACCAAATGAATGGTTTAAATACTGTATATTTTGATTTTTGTTTCCAGAATCAAGGTTTTTTTTCTCCTTTTTTCCAGAAATGTCATTATCATGCAATGCGATAATTTTACTAGATTTTTTTCCTCCGTGTATGGATTCTACAAATATCTTGCAAATAAACAATACTCTCTCATTAATTTTATGCTTATGACAACCAAAGAAATTCGGATCTTCATGGATGGAAACTGGATCGTACTATATGTGATCTAGTTGTCCAACGCGAATGTGCAGACCAGTAATTATTTATCTTTGTTTTTTATACACGTAGATCAATGGTCATTTTTGAATTAACAACTTAAATTCACATAAATGTTGCAATAAACTTCGAGGAGAATTAAGACAGATCATCAGGAATAAAATTGTATAAAAACTTGTGCACAGAAATATCGTCATACGTCTTTAGGGGCGTTACCCTATTCTGAACTGGTTTCTCGTGCGCTTCGGAACAAGTCCTAATATGAAAGCGCCCTTAGCCGCCTACAACGGCATTTCTGGACATAGGTTTCTACGCAATTTTAATCTTGACGATATGCCCTTACTCCCCTAATAGTTTGTTGAAACATTTACGTGACTTCTTGTTAAATATATAACGTTTTTAAACTAGTACATTTTGACAAAAGAATACAATAAGAAATGTCTTTAAAAAAATCTGATATTCTAGGAGCAAAAATAATTTCAGATTTAAAATCCCTACACCTGAATTAAGCAAGCTCAAGTATTTGTATAAATGCAACAAATTTGTATAAATGTAACAAGTTTGTAAATTTGTACACAAAGTAAATTTTTACAAAATTAAGAAATAGTGGACTTTTACTCACAAATATGTTTAATTGGTTTTAAAGTCACCTATTTTCCATTTCTGCCCAACTTGCGTTCAGAGCAAACGAGCGATTTCAGACTATCGTTTTCCTTAAACAACTCTTAAATAGCAGATCTTTTACTGGACATTGTACAAAGGCTAAAAAAATATGTAAATTAAGATATATATCGTAGTGTATTTTATTAGTTATTATATAATATTTGTTTATCGAACTGGTAGACGAAAAGAAATAAACTCATAAATTAAAAAGAAATTTGTTTCCTTCTATTCTATGATACAACAACTTTGTCCGACTATTTTTTCAGCATCCTGTAATGAAATTTCAAATTAACTTTTATGTGCCCAGTCCTTACTTTGCTAAATGATATATTTAAAAACCAATTGAGGTAATTCATTTCCATTGAACAGATTCCAAATCTGCTTTAAATGATAATGGGATGCACAAATTGATTTTCGCTAGAATAACAATTCCAGAGTAAATATGTGTTCTTCAGTTAATAATAGATGATTAGAACACCGTAAATTAAGATAAATTAGCGTCATTGTGCTTAGTGGAGATATTTATGGCATGCCTCACGAAATGACCCTTTTACTGTAATTGAGAGAGCATGAGTAAGCGACATCAAAGTAATCGATTCTTTAGAAATACAGTATATTAGGTCTTTTTAAAAGAAAAAACCCACTACTATTAAAAAATAAATAAATAAGAAAAAGTAAAGCAAATATCACTACTATTAGGAAAAATTCACAGTAAAAAGTAAAGCAAATAACACTACGATTAAAAAAATAAATAATAAAAAGTAAAGCAAATACCACTACGATTAAAATAAATAAATAGTAAAAAGTAAAGCAAATAACACTATGATTGAAATAAATGAATAATAAAAAGTAAAGCGAATACCACTACGATTAAAATAAATAAATAGTAAAAAGTAAAGCAAATACCACGACGATTGAAATAAATAAATAGTAAAAAGTAAAGCAAATACCACTATGATTAAAATAAATAAATAGTAAAAAGTTAAGCAAATACCACTACGATTAAAATAAATAAATAGTAAAAAATAAAGCAAATACCACTATGATAAAAATAAATTAACAGTCAAAAGTAAAGCAAATACCACCACGATTAAAAAAATTAAATAATAAAAAGTAAGGCAAATACCACCACGATTAAAAAAAATAAATAATAAAAAGTAAAGCAAATACCACTACGATTAAAATAAATAAGCAATAAAAAGTAAAGTAAATACCGTTACGATTCAAAAACATATTAAAAAGTAAAGCAAATACTACTACGATTTAAAAAAAATAGTAAAAAGTAAAGCAAATGCTACTGCGACTTAAAAAAATAGAAAGTAAGGCAAATACCACTGCGATTAAAAAAATAGAAAGTAAGGCAAATATCACTGCGATTAAAAAAATTTACAGTAAAAAGTAAAGCAAATATCACTACGATTAAAAAAAATAATAAATAAAAAATAAAATAGATATACACTACCCTACAGTAATGGAAGAAACACTTTCAGTTTTTGGCATTTTCTTAAATTTCTCAAGAAATACTTAGAGGATTAGTTTGTAACTCTAGAAGTGTTTAGTTCATGTTGTTTTTCATACTTAGCCATGAGGTTTTCAGCTTTTAGAGGTTTGAGGGACCGACAATAAATTACGAAAGAAAACAAGTATTTTTGAACACCCTATGTCATAAAATCAAGCGTTTCTTATCTATTTTTCGTATNCCACTACGATTAAAATGAATAAATAATAAAAAGTAAAGCAAATACCACCACGATTAAAAAAAAATAAATAATAAAAAGTAAAGCAAATACCACTACGATTAAAATAAATAAACAGTAAAAAGTAAAGCAAATACCACTACGATTAAGAAAATAAATATTAAAAGTAAAGCAAATACTACTAAGATTTAAAAAAATAGTAAAAAGTAAAGTAAATACCACTATGATTAAAAAAAATAAAAAATAAAAAGTAAAGCAAATACCACTACGATTAAAATAAATAAATAGTAAAAAATGAAGCAAATACCACTATGATAAAAATAAATTAACAGTCAAAAGTAAAGCAAATACCACTACGATAAAAATAAATTAACAGTCAAAAGTAAAGCAAATACCACCACGATCAAAAAAATTAAATAATAAGAAGTAAAGCAAATACCACTACGATTAAAATAAATAAGTAATAAAAAGTAAAGTAAATACCGTTACGATTTAAAAAAAATATTAAGAAGTAAAGCAAATACTTAAAAAAAATAGTAAAAAGTAACGCAAATGCCACTGCGATTAAAAAAAATAGTAAAAAGTAAAGTAAATACCACTGTGATTAAAAAAAATTAATAGTAAAAAGAAAAGAAAATATCACTACGATTAAAAATAGATAGACACTACCCTACGATAATGGAACAAACACTTTCAGTTTTTGGCATTTTTTTAAATTTCTCAAGAAATACTTAGAGGATTAGTTTGTAACTCTAGAACTGTTTAGTTCATACTGTTTTTCATACTCAGTCATGAGGTTTTCAGCTTTTAGAGATTTGAGGGACCTACAATAAATTACGAAAGAAAACAAGTATTTTTGAACACCCTATGTCATAAAATCAAGCAATAAGCATGTAACTTATATCGATTACTTTAGTTGTTATTTGAAATAACTGCGTAAGTTTTCTTACACCTAGCTGAAATATATATAAAGATATGGACATTTTCTAAAAAAAATACTAATTTTTTCCCCTTATGCATTTTTGCTATAACTTTAAAAATATTCATTAAAACTTAACAAAACATTTCAAAATTATTGTTTTAAAAATGAAAAAAATTCGTTAAAAACTGTGTTAGGCATAAATTTTTAAAATAGTTCTTTTATAATGCGCACGCGAAGAAAAAAAATTAATTCTTATTTTCATAATTTTGCAGTGAATCTTATTTGGGAACTAATGAAAAAAGTTTGATTTGAATATCTTAAAAATTAAAAGAGTTTCAAGCATTTTTTAACTAGTTTTTGTACTTTTTAAATGGAAGCTCTAAGCAGATAAGGGGTTTTCCACAAATTTCTTTTTGTATTGTTAAACAAGACAATAAGAATGATACCGGCATTACGACGGAATATCCCCCATAAAAGCATGTTTTTCTCACATATTTCCTTTTTTATTACCAACACAGTTTGGTGTCTGAACAATTATTGTAAGGTATTTTCATTTGTTATAAAATTTTATCTTATGACACAAAATGAAATGGATGTAAGACCCCATATCATTTTGAGCTGCCATTTAAAAAGTACACAAACTACCTAGGAAATTGCTTATAACTTCTTAAATATTTTAAAATATTTAAATCAGTTATCTTTTTTAAATGCCAAATACGAATTACTACAAAATTATATATTAAAAAAAAAGTTTTAAATTTTTTCCGCAGATGCGCAGTAATTTAGAAACACAATATATAATCATATCTTGCGCAGTTTTTAACGATTTTTTTTTTCAAATTTTAAATTTACTTAAAATTAATTTTAAATTGCTCCAAAAAGTTTGATTAAATTGTAAAAAAAAACCTTATGCACATTTTTTGAAGTTATACTTCTTATGCGACTTCCAACAAGGTTGCGTTAAACGTTTAACACTAAATTTTTATTGGCCGGGAAATCACGTGGTAGGATCCAGTTTTCCCTCATTCATTTCCATATTGTTTTGGTTCTCACTAGCATAAAAATAATAAAAGTATTGTTTTTCTACAAATATTTTTTCAGTTTGTTTTGATACACATATAATTTAATAGGGTAGTATTTTTTATTTTCAAATTTAGTGGATAACAATTGTAAAAATTTTGTGAAAACAATCCCACGGACAATGCGACGAATTTATAAGGTTATGTCAAGGTACGTCTCTTGTGAATATCAATTGATTGTTAGGTTTTCTCTTCTGAAATTACATTATTCACATACATTATTAATGCGAGTACATTTTTCAGGGCGAGACGATGAGGCAACCACAAGCACTTCCACTGGTTCAAGAGGTCCAAGAGGGAAAAATGCACAATATTACCGTGATTACAGAGCACGGAAGCGAGCGGAGCACGAAAAAGAGTCGTTGAATAGAACTAGTGATCCTTCTACGACTGCTGATTCTTCTATAATTAACGTCGCAGGTTGCGAAGTTTAACTTCTTCCGCGCGGGGGGACTCCACGCACTAATTTTATTTTTTATTTATCTGTAACTTACAAATGCTAATTTCGCAACGCTAGAGTTTATTCGAGAGCTACGAATCAGGTTTATATGAAATTAAGAAAAATGTAATCATTATTTCGAAAAAAAAATACGAACATGTGTTTTTTTTAAAAATAAAATTGTCCATATTTCCCTAAATATATGGAAATATGGGCAACTACGAAAGGTAGCTAGGCTAGGTTTATGAAATTTTATGCAGTTATTGCAAGTAACAGCCAAAGTAACAGATGCAAGTGACAAGCTTATTGCTTGCATTTTTAACATAGGATGTTCAAATATACTTATTTTCTTTAGTAATTTAGTGTCTGTTCTTCAAATATCGGACAGCTTTAAATCTTATAACTAAGAACGAAAAATTACATGATCTAAACTCTTCTAAAGTTATTAAATAATCGTTTAAGTATTTCTTAAGAAATTTGTCAAAAGTGTCGAAAACTGAAAGTGTCTCTTCCATTATTGTAGTGTATTTTGAGTTATTTGCAACGTTGCACTAATCAATCAAAAATTAATCTCATCGCGCGCTTGCATGAATTATTTATCTCTGCTTTTCTATGTTAGGTTATCACCAATTAAATCAACATTGTTAACTTTGTGAGGCATGGTAATGATTCCATCGAATTTGTATTGTATTTTAAAAGGTATATGAAAAAACGTGCTTTTTATATTGATGCTTACGTTTGAGTTTCGTTGAGTATCTCTCTCTCTCTCTCTCTCNTATATATATATAAGAGGAAATTTAAAATTTTGAGATTTATTAAGTTTTACAGAAGTACAGAGTACAAACAAAACAAGGAAGAAAAAAAATAAAAATTATTAAAATTGAAATGTAAATGTCTGCCATTGTTTTTAATGTAGGAAAAATGTATTTTTAAAATCTAATAGATATACTAAAACCATTGGCCAAATAATTAAATAAAACCGAATAGTTTGTTGATTACTAACATTAACATTTATAATCAATTCAATTGATATATTTCAAATAATAGAGCAATTAAATTTTATGTGTAAAAAATAATTAGTAGTTTTAAATATTGTTAACTATATTGTATAATTTTGTCTTTAATGTTAAATACAAATTACTTTTTGATTTAATTAAATTGTATTAAATTTATAAATGAATATAAATTTAATAAGCCTTTGATTTTTTAATTAAGGGATGGCGATATACAAAAAAAAATTATAAGAAATGAGTGCTATTTAAAGTTTTAATTAAATTAAATTAAACTGATTCAATTAAAAACTGAACCCTCTGGCTCAAGGAGAAATAGGAAATTTTTTTCGAAAAATGTATTTTTTCCAGATAGAATTTGAAAATAGCGAAAAAAAAACATTGCTTAATTAGCCAAAGATAATTAACATATAATGCTGTATGTGTTCTTTCATTTTATTAATAAATTTTCTTTTTATTAAAAATCAATTATACTCTTCTATTAAAACTACGCACAAAATGTTTTAATTTAAAACACTAATAAAGCTGTTCAAATTATTATTTCTAAAAGCATCTTTAAAAACAAATATAGTATTACAGATAACCACCTGCAAACTAAAACTCACAAGTTAGTGAATATCACTAACGGTGGGAATGGATTATATAAAATAATTCTAAGCTTTTTTTGATAAAATATTTTAACAATTAAAACCTGGATATTTTTGTTACGTTTAAAAAAAAAATACGATTCACCACAAAATGAAGAAAATTGTGATCACCTCAAAGCGATCACAGGTTACACATTGGCGAAATGGTTGTTGTTTAATTTGTTTTTTGTTTTTTTTGGAAAAGAAACTTTATTGGGTTTTCATCTTGGTAGTATTTAACTGTTAATCCTAAACTGCTCAGCACACAATTTCGGAGATATATTTGAATGCAGCTCAGACACATTCTGTGTCAATTATTTTGATGACTGAATAGACATTGAAAAACTAATCGAGATCAATATTGACATTTTCAGAGTGGTACAATGGTGTTTGATGGAGATTGTGAGCTGCATCATACACCCGTTTCGGATTCACAAGTTCATACATGAAATATGATTTGAAAGATAGGCTTTTTTTCAATTTTACATGATTAATGAATGAATCATTTATATTGCGTGGAAGACTGTCTACGGTCTTGTGCAAGTCATTGGGTGCGTTGACTATGAATCCTTTTATCCCTAACTGGTGATCAACACCCAGTTCTCGTATTTGCATGAAAGGGGGTTCGGAGAGTCACCATTCACTCTTCGGTAGGATTCAATTCTCTCAACCACTTTGGTACTTTTGTACACTGGGGCATAATTACGTCTCAACTGGGTAACCATGTGACAAAGATGTGATTTATTCAGGTATCAGCAGAGTCACGATGTGACGAAATTGCGACATTTACGATTCAATAGGGTCCCCGTGTAACAAAGCTGAGATGTGAATGTGTCATATTCTTGTCACACGGTGACGTCACTGCTACAGTTATATGTCTCATTGTGGTATCATGTTGACGTTTGAAGGAAGTCAAAATGCGACGTCTCCAAAGGTGGACATAGTAACTTTCAAAAACCGTCGCATCGACGTCGCAGAAGTCACATGTGACTTCACAAATGAGTATCCGTGACAGTCGCATTTTTGTTCCCATCTGGTATCGGTGTTAACTGAGTTCGTGCCAAATGAAACAAACTGTAATTAACTTTTATTTTGATGGGGTTTATTTTATTTTTTATGTTGTCTTATAAAAACATGTTTTGATTAATCATATAACACAAAGCAACCGGGATGGGCAACATATAATAACGTAAATAATTTTTTTAGCTTAATTAATTGTGTCGATATCTGTCTATCAGTTTTTTGTATGATTTCGCAGATGCTGATTAATTCCGATTTATCCACACCGTACAAAAAAAGGGATATTCAGCTAATCAATTATGAAATTGAAAAATATCCCCTTAATGATTAAATAAAAGAAAGAAAAAAATACAAAGATAAATGAAACAAAACAAGTGCACGATTGATAAATAAGATCACATGCTGTAGACATTTGCTAATGACAAACATTCGCTTTATTAAAATTTAAATTAAATTAAATAAATTAAATAAATTAATTGTATTAATGACTGTAACTGCATTTTTTTTGTCTGGACATAGTTTTACACAAAGCTTGTTATAAAAACTAGTGGGCTGTGCCTCCTGCTCGCTAACGCTCACCAACCCCCGAAAATTGCTACTCAATCTTATATGATTTGCTTCGCAAACCAAACTCGCTTCGCTCGCTACTAACTTAGGTACATTGCAAATACACAAAATTCTAAGAATTCAAAACAATCATTCAAATCCATATAACAACATTTTTTTAAAACAAATTACATCTTTTTAGTAAATACTAAGTCATTAAAATAAATTTGAATTCAAATAAATGACATGTAATTCGTTAAACCTATTAGAAATGTGCTAAAGTATAAAATCTTAAAGCGTAACAGCACGACTGAGACTCATTTTTCAATGAATAACTAATAACAATAACAACCAATAATCTTAACCAAGGAAAACAGATTTCTCTCCCGAATTCTAAGGACTGTGTACTAAGACAATTGTAGATCAGTATTAATTAATCGTTATTATTAAGTATGCAATTTTTTTATATAAAAAATACTGGAATTATCTTTATACATTTATATTTGGAGCTCAAGCAGTTTAATACAAATCATATTTGCAAAATGTTTTTGATAAAAACAATAATTATTTGCATGAGTTAGAGTGCGGAAAACAGTCAAATGGCCTATTGCTTATTTTTTATATTTGCTTACTTTTCTAAATTTAACGACATATATCTATAATTCAATTAAAATTCATAAGTTAATTAAACAGTTTATTGAAAGTAACTTAATTTTTCCATGAAGAAGTCTGAATATCATCCAGCATGCACTATACCAATCCATGTATATATGATTAAATGTATAGATGCAGGATGTGCATATGGAGAAAGTATGACATGCATACATTCATGTCTTTTATAACAATTAACAGCCAACAACTTTATAACTATTAACAACTTTCTTCGTCTCGTGCTTGATTGTTAACTATCTACCGTTGTCATTCCAAACATACGTCAAAACTGGGGAAAATAATTTATGAATGGAGCAAATTTATCTGAGCTTGGTGTAAGATTTTTCAATTATTGATATTTAAATTTAAGTACACTCTTTAAAGTGCGTATGTGTATGTACAGTCCGCAAAAAAAAAAACGAATCACCCTGAATAACTTTCGTTCTAATATGATCGGATTTTCACGAACTAAGTGTCAATCTTAATGGTTCCTAGGGGTGACCTCAAATATGCTAATTAATTAGTGCTAACTATTAATTAAGTTACGAAATCAGACACAAAAACGTACTTTCTCTGAATAAACATG
>NC_092210.1:78100595-78117322 GCF_043381705.1 Parasteatoda tepidariorum
TGTGTCTCCTTTTCTCTCATTAGAACGAAAGTTATTCAGGGTGATTCGTTTTTTTTTTTGCGGACTGTACCTGATTTAAAAGCTTTTTTCGGCATTAAATTGAATTGTTCATTCACACAATTGTTTGATGTTTTCAACGCCAAACAAATAAGTATTACAACGCTGTTTTGAAGGTGATGATGTTCCGATTAAATAAGATTTATTTTTTAGCAAATTACTTTGAGAACTTCTGCAGAGGACACGACAGGAATTTTAAAAGAAGATGACCATTCACAATTTATAAACACCAAATCATTAAATCTATCACTGAGACCTGTCGGGGCTCACCTCCCAATGAAGTAACCCAGATTCGAATCCCAGTGTTGGTCTGTAGATACGAATTTTTCTCCGTGCTCGCTTCGACCACAGTACTAATATTAAATATCCTTATTGGTAGATGGATCATGGGGTAGAATTTCTTTGCCGTTTGGCCAACCATATGAGTTTTTCTTCTGTGTGTAACGCCTCCAAATACGGGTTAGTTTAATCAAAAAATCTTTTACGAAGAGTAGTTTGTCTCAATCCCAGATCCAAGAGTTCCCCTGTCTTCTGGGTTTTATTCAAAATTACAAGACTACGAAGTTGAGCAATGGCAGTCGTAAATTCAAAATTGGGTCGGTTATTCAATGCCAGTTATAAAATCTATTACAGATGAACATTAAATTAAAAAATAAAATGTCTTCCTTCATGTTTTTATCACATTATTTTATTACCTAACAGTTTAAGAACGTATTTGCATCGGGAGAATTTAATATTGTCTATATGTGCCATTTTATATATATAAAAAAAATCAAAATTGAAATACAACACTTTTAGAATAAAATAAAAAGGCATAATATTAGAACCCTTGTAAACGTTTAGGTCAGAGACTGCTGCAAAAATTTACATCAAAGCAAAAACAATTTTTTTTAGTACTTAAGGAATAAATGTTTGTGGGTTTTATTAACATGGTAACATAACTGGGGTAATCTTTATTTCAAAAATTTCCAGAAGACGAGCTTGTTTGAACTCATCTTCTATACTGTAAGACGATTTTTCTTGGTTTTCTTGAATTTTTTATTACTATTTTCTGTCGCTGGCTTTGAATACCCGATCAAAATCGGAATTGCGGCTATACCAATGTTCAGTGTTGTTCCAACCCAGAAGACAAAATATTAATCAAAGTATTAATCGCGTTTGTTCTATCGCAATATGCCAAAAATCAAAATTATGAGGTTTCGAAGTTGACCATCAATGACTGAATAACAAGAAAACTTAGACTGATCTTCTTTGAAAGCAGCCGGAATTTTTTTAGAATAAGAGTTTTGTTATAACAAATTGAAAACTTAGTGTATAAAGCAATTATTTATTTTTTAAAACTCTCTTTCTGTAATATAATTGGCTGTTATATACGTATTTCACGTAAAAGCATAGACTATACGGTTAAAATTTAATTGAGTTATCTAGATGAAAATAAAGGATAAAGTAAAAAGATCAGTATTCATATCATATTCCTCCAATAGCATTTTACTAAAACCATTATCTGGGCATCAAAAGTTTTTTCCTGTTTTTGACGTTCAAAATATCAATGATAGATTGAAAATGTCGAAAAAACGAAACTAATATTCGTTTCGCGCAGCCGTTTCGTGTAATAGAGTCATTTCTTAAAACATTTACCGGATAAAAAGAGGAAAAAATCTAATTTCCTGGATTAAAGTAAACCTAAAGGACTGTGCGGAAATGGGAGACGTTTCACGCGTCGACTCTATAAGGATTCCGGGAAAGTTTTATTAAGAAACTCTTTCTAAACTTTTTGCTTTTAAAAATCTGGTCTAAACATTTCAACTGAAACTTTATCCATTTTCTTTTTCTTTTTTTGGTATAAGAAAGTTGAGTGAATACTTTTGACTTACCTTAAATAATATAATTCAGTCCATGCTTGTCTATATTTTGTTATTCTTGATACAATGTTCAAAATTGAGCATTTAGGTGTCCTAAAGTAACAATAATATCTTTGCTTTCCAATTTAAAATAGAAAGTAACATCTCCTTCCGAATTGCTTTCTTAACAATTGTTGCTTTTGTTGTTGTTGTTAATTTACGTCGCACTAGAGCTGCACAATGAGCTATTGGCGACGGTCTGGGAAACATCCCGGATGATGATCCGAAGACTTGCCATCACAATGTTGATCCTCTGCGGAGGGGATGGCACATGGCACCCGCGCTTCGGTAGCCCGACGACCTGCGCGCGAAGTCGAGCACTTTACGGTATAGCTCGTTCACCAGGAGTTGGCACTTGGCTCCGCCTTCATCACGTGGTATGCGACGATACTATTTCGCTATTTTTGGGAGAAGGTTGTGAGCAATCCTGAACAATGTTGCTATTTGGCGATCGTTTGGCAAAAATATTTATTTCGCAAACTTTATGTTTTAACAATGAATATTTCATAAATTTGATGATATTTTAAACTATTTTTTATGATATTTCTTTCTTTTGAGTGAATAGTTTGTCCTTTATGAGACATTTCGCTGGGAGAACGACAGTTTTTAAATTTAAACTATATTTAATTAGCTAGTGTAACAAAAGNCGAGGACCAATACCGCACACCCTCGGTCCCTACGCAGACTGATCCAAGTGATCACCCACCCGCACACTGACCGCACCCAGTGATGATTGACTTCGGTGATCTGCTGGGAACCGTGTCTTAACGATCAGTCCACTGCGGGACGCATTTGAAATGAAAAACTCAGACGGAATTAATGAATTTTATCAGTAATAATTAAACTTAAGAGCGCATGTGGTAATGTATGTTTAAAATTACTTTGCAGTTATAATTTTATTCAGCAAATAAATACAGTTATAATTTTATGCATAAATTTTGCTTCTTTTAGTTGAAAATGTATGTAACATGATAGTGTAACACTGGATAATGTTTTGCTCTATTCTTGCTTTCCATGCAGATTTCTCTTATAGCTAAGATTTATAAAATAAATAGTAGATACTAATTTACAAGATAAAGNCATAAATTTAGCTTCTTTTAGTTGAAAATGTATGTAGCATGATAGTGTAACACTAGATAATGTTTTGCTCTATTCTTGCTTTTCATGCAGATTTCTCTTATAGCTAAGATTTATAAAATAAATAGTAGATACTAACTTACAAGATAAAGGTGTATCAATTTGCTATTTTAATTATGCCCAGCGTTTATGAATTTAGAATCTGTTTTGTGTTTAAGTATGACAAAAGGTGATTATCTATTTAACGAATTTTCCATATAACGAACTTATTATCGAGATTTATCAACTTCGCTAAATAGAGATCCAGCTGTAGTTTAAAAGCCAGTTTTTTTTAGAGTCAGGCAAGGTTGAATACTTTGAATTTTTTATTTTCTTGAAATTTTCAGGATATGTTCTTTATGTAAAACTATTATACGCGTGTTTCTTTTGTGAAAAAATGTCTTTCGATCTTTTTTGGGGGGGAGGGATAAAAGCTGAAGATCCTATAAATTTTGAAGAAAAAAAAATACACACGCACTTAAATTTACAAGTTGCAATACTCCTTGTAAAACGAGTGAATCACGGTGTCAGACAACGAATTTGAAGGAACGAGGTTCGAGTAAGAAGAATGGAGAGTCTGAAATCACTAGTTCGAAAAACCACCGGAAGAGGGAGAAAGATGAAAATGATTCAGAAGGGAAAGTTTAAGTTTTAAACAGGGGGACTAATATAGAATACCTTTATATCTATGGTTTTTAAGTTCTGTGAAAAGTTGTGTCTTTTCTTTCTTTTCTGGATTGCTTATTGATTCATTTTTCAAAGTTTATTTCGGACATTTAATTTGTTCGATTAGTATATTTGTTACGATTTTTTTTTTACTCTTTTTATGCAAGCGTTTCTGTTTGGATATTAGATGTTTGCCTGTTTAAGACAGATTGAGACTGGATTTGTATAGGAAAGAATATGGAACGACTATAGCTGCATTTTTTTTGTATTGAGTAGAATACTCTCGTTCATTACGTCTTCCAGGAAGCTATATGATGTTTAAGTTATTTTATTCCTTGCTAACTAAAAGTTTTTGTAAGTTCAAAGATGAGTTTTCAATTCCAGTAAGCGACACTAACTGTTATTTTATGTTCTAAATATCAAGACATAAATATTCTCATTGGACCTTTGTATCACAGGTGAAAAGTGATTCAAAAATTCTCGAAAAAGGGCTATTGTCTTTGACTTTGATCACCAAAATCTACTAGCACCATCAGTGAACCACAAAGGTACGTATTTCTGCAAATATTTATTTAAAGTATCTAAAAATAATAAAAGTAATACCTGAAGAAAGTAAACAGACGTAGGGTGTATATTTTTCATAACCTTAAAGTTTCGAAAAACTCAAATTTTGCACAACTTTCTTGTTCATTAACTGCCTTCGAAAAAGCTAGACAAGTATGAAATTTTCTGAAAAGGAAGCCTTAAATGTAGAGAAAACAAAATCAATTCAAAGACCTATGGGTCCCGCAGTGGACTTATCGTTAAGACACTGTTCCCAGCAGATCACCGAAGTCAAGCATCACTGGCTGTGGTCAGTGTGCGGGTGGGTGTCCACTTAGATCAGTCTGCGTAGGGGCCGAGGATGTGCGGTATTGATCCTCGTTAAACCGTTCTACCGTAAAATGCTAGGCTTCGCGTGCAGTTCGTTGGGCTACCGAAGCGGGGGTGTCATCCCCTCTGTAGAGGATCAAAATTGTGATGGCATGTCTTCGGATCAACATCAGGGGTGTTTCCCAGACCGTCGCCAATAGCCCATTGAGCAGCTCTAGTGCGACGTAAAAGAACTACAACAACAACAACATTTCATTCAAGGCAGACAATACTTCAAGAGAATTACAATAACTTAGGAGATTAAATAGCAATTTCGGAAACGTAAGCAGGTATAATTCAAAATTTATGCTGTTTTAAACAAAATTTAAATTACTTCTAAACCGTTCGCCCAATAGGGCCATGTCTTAATTCAATATAGTGTAAAATAAAAAAAAATGGAAAGTTAATATTCGAAATAAGATATTAAATGTTTCTGGAAGTATTAATAATAAATTTGCTTTGCTCTCATTTTAACTCGGTTTTAACTCATTTGATTAATCCTAAAAAAATGCATGGGATCTAAAGCTTTCTTTCTCTGCATAGTAATGAACATTAAAACTTTCATAAGTTTTGATCTATTAGTTGTATTAACTTAAGTGAGGTTTTTTCTGTACTTAAGTACGGGTCACAAAATTTAAGGCCATATTATTAAAAAAAGGTTGAATCAGAAACATAGCTCTGTGAATTGATTTTGTTTCGGTTGTACTTCCTTTCTGGCAAATTTCTTACTTGTTTATTTTGGAGAAGGTAGTTAATCACCTTGAAAGTTGTGTGAAGATTGAGCTTCTTGCCACTTTAAGACAAATATTGTAAATTGTCAAATCAATGCTTTTTTTCTCAAAATTCCATAATATCTTAATTTTGACTCTTTAAAACGTAAAGAAATTTTTTTTCTCCCCAAAATAAACATGTGTTTAATAGGTTTACATGAAGAACATATCCTTTAAAGTTCAAAAAATTACAAAATGTAAAGTATCCGAATCATACTGATTTTTCCGAGTTTTATTGAAAATTGGCTTTTAAATATGCCTTTACATTTCACTATCTGTAAATTTAAATGCATAGTTTCTGAAATCTGTATTTCTGTCAGTTTATTTGAAATGTATACAGTGTTCGGAAAAGAACGGATTACTTTACCTGAATAACTCTTGTGCTGATAATTGGATTTTCCCGTACTAAAATTTAACCTTAATGGTTTGAGAGAATTACCTCAAATATTGTAATCAAGTAATGCAGACTATAAGTTACAAAATCTGATGCGAAAACGTTCTTTTTCTGAATAAACATACCTTCTTTCGACGGATTTGAATTTTTGGCTATTTATTTCGTAACTTAATATCGTTTGCTCCAATTAATTAGCGTATTTGAGATCCCCCTCGAACCACTGAAATTGAGTTTCAATAAGAGAAAATCCAATCATTAGATTAAAAGTTATTCAGAAAGTTTCTTTTTTCTTTTTTTTTACTCGCGCCCTGTATATTTTCATCAGTGGGATGGGAATGTACTTTTCCTTCAATTTTTATGAAATGGGCATTGTGCATATCAATAAGGAACTCTTCTTATAAACCATGACATAAACTTTATTGTCATTGATCTTGAAAATATTACGGTTTCTGAATAGGTATATTTTCGATTGCATATCGCTGCCATCAGGGCTCTTAAAATAATTTCCATCATATAGAATACAGTGAATTCTAAGTATAAATAAAATTTTCGGACCGTATGTTTACTGATTTTGAAATTCTCAGTTATTAAACTGCATATTTTCATCAGCGAGAATAAAGTAAATTCAAGTATAAATCAAAATTTATATATATTTTTTTTGCTGCTCTTGAAATGCATGTCTTTATTTGGTGATTACAAATATTTAAATCTGAAACTAACGCAACTAAATTCATCTAAATCCAATCTAAACTGTTATTCAAATTAAAAAGAATTTATGGATTCGATTAATTATTTCCAAAACTACTGGGAAGATTTTAATGAAATTTTGTCAAACAAAGACTGATGCAATACAAGAAAAAAATAATTAAATTGTTCGTAATTTCGCGACTCAAAGCAAAGATTTACTTACAGCCATTCAATCTTTAAGAAATCAAACATGAAAGAGAAAATTTGAGCAAAAAAAAAATAGTTTTTATGTTTGTAATTTCTCATAAAAAGACTTTTAATCTTCAATCGGAAATTGTATGAAAACTTAGCATGAACAAGGTTCAAAATTATGGTATAAGTTTTACAGACATGCGATCTATCGAAAAATGTGTTTGAAAAATCTGAATTTTCGTTCTTTTACCTATTGAGTATAGAAAACGCTGAGAACAGAAAACGAAACCATATTCAAGAGAAGGAAAGATATTCTAGATTGGTTTCCAAAGGTAAATGTTTTAGATTCTCTATCTATTAATTTCCAGGACTCATNAGAAGGAAAGATATTCTAGATTGGTTTCCAAAGGTTTTAGATTCTATTTTCAGAATATCAAGAGTTTAGTAAAAATTTCATTTTATGTTCGGGTACTTAAACAAATCCATTTTTATTGCTCAGCGAATGAGAAAGGTTGATTTAAATTAAACCATTAATGCAACTTAATTTTTTTACCCCATTTATTCTAAAAACAAAGATATTCAATCGAAAATAATGCGGAAATCTCTTCAGTTTCAAACTTTCAATCGCATATTTTGCTTAAAATGATTAATAGGTAAAAAGCCAATTCTGTGCCGTGTTCTGATAGATTATCTCAATACTCATCTATTATTATAAAATTTTTACGACAAGAAAAAGCAATTTTCTCTTTGATATGGAAGAACAACCATTCATATTATCTACTTATAATAACTATCTTTTGTTTGAAGAATGTTATTTCGAACCCTCTAAATTCCTCAATTTCCAGATTGTAGGCAAATGTAATAGAATTTCTCGAAATTACAATTCTTGCTAAATCTAATCGAAAATTCGGAACAAAGAATCAGTTGGGTCGTTGTGAAACATCTTGGGGGCAAAGTCAAACGATAATAAGAGCGTTTTCACAATCCACAGTGCGTGAAATTAGCTTCAGTATTTGGCCAAACACAATTTAACTGCTTGAATTGTTCCGCAAAATCAATGTAATTTTCCACATTCTGATAGTTTTGCAAAACGCCCCTAGACAAAACGGGGATTAGAACTGTTCGAAATTGGCTCTCTCTGTGTACAGGTTTGTTTATATAAATATAAAAAGCGCATGATTGAATTCCTTTTCGACATTTTTCCTAAAGAATAAACTATTTTAGATAGGGGAATTTGGATTTTTTTTTTCATTCTTGAAATTAGTTCTTAATTTCAGAAATTTCAGATAAAATCTTCTTTTTCAAAACAAAATCAAATTTCAGTTAAGTAAAATTTTGTCTTGCTTTAATAGATTATTTTTGAGATGAAATTATTATTTTTTAAATTAAACATAATTTTTTCTTAAATTGTGAAGATGGGTTTCAATAATATTTAAACTTTCCTTACATATAAGAAGAATATAATACACACATTTTAGCATTCGTGCAGAACTTAGTAACAAGAATTGAAATTAAGAAAATATTTTAAAGTTAATTTTTATTTGCATAATAATTTTATATAGACAAACTTTTTTTTTAATATTTAGGTCATATTTATATTTACCTCATATTGTTTTCAAATTTTAATCTCATATTTAGCATAGTATAAATTATATTTTTTCATATGTAAGCATGAAGCTTATTAGTTAGGCCCTATAAATTGTGCAAAGATGCAAAAAGCCGCGTAGTTTACCAATATCCGTATAATCACTGAACATCTGCATATTTGTTACTTTTCAGAAAAATTTATTTACCAGAAAAACTTTGTCTTTAGGGTTTTCCCCATTGTCTTTTTCAATTCTAATAATGCTTTTGCAATTTGTCCCCTGAGTTGCAACATCTCTTTTTTTTCGTCTTTAGGTTTTTTTTCTTTCAAGTATAGCAACTTATCGATTGGAGGATCCAGTTCAGAAGTTTTGATACAGAATAATTGCCTCCAGCTTAAATATCGTTGGCAACTGTGCATTCATAAATATTCTGGGATCGATACATAAAACTTAAGGATTGTTGCACTCAAAGAATATATTAAAGAAAATTCTATCCTAGACTTAATCAAATTCTGGGTTCAGATTAATCAGTTTGAGAGGTAGTCTTAGGGATATTTTAGAAACGTACTAAAACAAGGCTCTCTTAACTGCCTGTTTCAGAAGATTGTAAAAGAGCCAAATTCTGTTACGGCCAAATTTCTATGGAATGTCAGCATAAAGAGGGATGTTACGCTACCGAACTAATTTATCTTCACTTCCAATAAACTTTAATTTCAGTAATGTTTAATAGTTTCAGTAATGTTAATATATACATGATGTATAACATTAGTAAAATTTTTTACTGTAATAATTAGAACATTGTAATAGAAACAAGAAAGGTATTTAATTTTTTTCCAAGACGTCCACGACCTGTCTGAATAATTTCAACAAAAAAAAAATGCCATATCCTCATTACATAATTTTGAAAATATTTCCTCCTAATTTATAGGTTCTTGCATATTTGTAAACATAAAAATTCTTCGATGAAATTAAAGCTTGAACTTCAGATATAAATATGAAATTACTTTTTATTTTTGCCTTCGACAAAACATATAGCAGCTTAAACAAGACAAATGAATTAAGCGCGTCCCATTTCAACGAATTAATTTCTAATCATGTATTTAAGGAGTATTCCCATTATTTAGAACTCAAATATTTTCAAGACAAGTGGCAGCTTGCGGAAGAATTGCATAAATTGTATCAAACTTTTTACTTTTTTATGTATTTCTATTTGAGAAGAATGATGTTTTGTCTCTTTGCAGTTGCACGGAGGGGGGGGGGGCGCACAAGCTTCCCTCTCAAAAATTTATTAAACTTTCAGAAATTTTTCATCGTTATTCTTTTTCAAAACATAATTTTATTTATGTTTTAATAATAAACATTTTTTATTTATAATGTTTATAAAATGTTTATTTAATCAGGAATTAATATGTCTTTATATAATATATTATTTAAATAATATCTTCATTATAGTTTAAAAAAATGAATAATTTGAAAAATTTCTGTGAAACGGTATATTTTTTGAAGAAAAAACTGCTAACATTTTAGTTTTCATATTAGTGACGATACCTTAAAATGCAAGTTATATCTATTCAATGATTTATTAAATCCTCTTAACTTTGTTACAATCAGAAGACCATCATTTAAAGAAACAAAAATATAGAAATAATTGTACCGATTGGTTTAATAGTGTGCAGTCAACTGGGGTTACTTTGAACAGTTTTAAATAAGGAATAGCTGCTTCTCTTAAGTGTAAATTTGAAAAATTGTTTGGAGAAGTGACAACAGTGCTTGGAAGATTTCGCCGTCAACGCAGAAAAAGATACCGTTGTTTCTGCTGTATTTCCCAACTACAATCATTGAAACATTAATAAAATAAAAATTCCCCATATTTTGACCTAAATTAATACAAAATAATGAAAAATATATAACAAATATCATTAATAAAAAATTTGTGTCAAAGGGTTAAATGCATTCAAGCTTCTTTTTCTTCAAAGAGCCTTCAAAAATCTTCGAAAGCACCCATTATTTAATTTATAATTAATTTTATGCAAGTTGTTTTAATTAAAATTTTTAATTACAAACGCTCAATATGGTATGGAATTTAAGTGCTTTCAATCGAAGCAGTAAAGAAATAAGAGATATTTTCAAATTTTCAAGTCTGTATTGCAAACTCCGAGACATCGGAAGAAAAACGTTACTCAGAAGCATTGAGCTTTGTTTAGGAAAAAATAGAATCAACATCAGTTCATGCAGAGGGTAAAAAAGTAAAGAGAAAGATTAATTAAAATGCAAGTAGTATTCTTTGAATTTTCAATGCCTCATTACGCCTGGAAGTCTTTCCCTTTAGCAATTTCGACGATTTTTTTTCGATCATTATTATTCGAGAGCTGTGATTAATTCATTTGTATGCAAAGCATACTTCTAAGAAAAAGGGCTTTCGAGCTAGAAATATAGACAGAAAGATACGCTACAAATAGAGTTTTCCTCAATAATTACTGCGGAGACTATGTAATATTTTTGTTCCAAGATGTGAATAACTTAAAAGCATTTATAGATTATTTTTGGGTGATTATTAATTACGTTGCAGAAAATTTCTAAACATGCATATGTTACTCGCATAAATAATGGGTTTTCATTTAATTTCATATAGGTTTTATAGAGTAATATTTCCTCGTAGTATGTATACAATCAGACAGAAAACCTCGTTCTTATCTGAAAGATTTATTTTTGTTTCTTTTTCAGTTTAGAATTTTTTTTCCTCTTCATTTTTGCGTAATATGATGTAAAATGCTTATAAAATTATATGCTCAATTTTACAACAGGAAAATTTAAGTTTTTGGACAAACTTTGGCAAACCATTTGTAGCCCATAGGTTGGGAACCCCGAGATATCAGAAAATATTTGTATTTAAAAGTGCTGTAGGCTACCCTTAATTAAGAAAGCAAATGTACTTTTGTGGAATGTAATAAGAGAAAATGAATTTTTAATACAATGCTACTTGTGTCTGTAGCTTGGAACGTAGTCTAAGAAATGATTTATATACAGTGATGATTTACGTACAGAGATAATTTATGTACAAAAAAAACAGACCATCCTGAATAACTTTTGATCTAATTATCGGATTTTCATTTTTTAGGACTCTATCTTAATACATGGAGGGGATGACCTCAGAGATGCTAATTAGTGCATACAACATTTTGAGTTACGAAATCAGGCACAAAAATCAACTTTCTCTGAATAAACATACCTTTTTTTCCACGGATTCGGATTTCCAACAGTTTGGTCAAAAGAGCGGATGAAAGTTTGGACTCCTTACTGTTAATTTTACTTTTTGCGCATTTCGCCATATCTAGAGAGATTTTTAAACAAATTTTTAAAAAAATGCTTATAATAATAAAATTTGCTTATCCAAAGAAAACCCCATGAAAAAACTATTTTAGTAAATATTTATTATTTTTTGTTTTATTTATAATGTCGAAAAATTTCTGAATTTTACGGTATACAGTTTCTTTACATTATTTTAAAGATTATACTTTCGCAAAATGCAAAGTTTCAGCAAAATCGGTCGAATAGTTCCTGCGAAAATCGAATTTTCAATGCGACATTTTGAAATTCAATTTCTCAGGAACAATTCAAGCGATTTTGCTCAAACTTTGTATTTTACCGTGTTAAACTATATTCTTTAAAATTACGCTAAAAATTGTATACCTTACAATTCAAATTGTTTTCGACCATTATTAAATAAAATAAAAGAAATATTTACTAAAAGTTATTTTTTGTATGAGATTATTTTTGGATAAACAAATTTTATAATTGTGTGCAAAAATATTTTGAACCACTTAAAATTCTCGAGATATGGCGAAATACGCAAACAGTTAAATTAATATTAAAAGTTCCAAACTTTGGGCCAACTATTGGTACCATATTTCTCAATCTGAATAATGATTGTATGGTTGTGTCACCAACTACGGGGTTCATTGAAGACAATAATTGCAATCGTTAGCAGTATATTCTGTTATCACATAAAAATAAATCATTAATAATCTGTCCAAAATAACGCTTATTACACATAGCTTGTAATATTATCGGTACTAATTTAAGAACACTTTTAATGTCTCACTGATATCTTTAATTTGTTGAAAAATCAGAAATATAGCACAGATTTTTTACTTTCTTGAAGAGGAGATGAGCTTGAATGTGAATTTATTTACGGTTGAGGGGACGATTTTTAAATCTCAGTGAGATTTTGAATTCTGAAATTACGTTAAAATTAATCTGTCCGTCCAATTAACCGTAAAATTTGAGCTTCTGAGCATTTATTTACTTTTACGGGTGTGAAACCGTTTACAACTGGTTAGGATAAAAAGCCATGAATACAAAACTGGTTAGGGTAAAAAGCCATGAATACAAAACTGGTTAGGATAAAAAGTCATGAATACAAAACTGGTTAGGATAAAAAGCCATGAATACAAAGCTATATGGTTTTGAACCATTTACAAATAGCATTGTTTCAAACCATGAGAATTAAATTTAACTGGACATTTGAGTTAGGTTAAGTGGGGCGTTTCGTTAAGTAATGGAAATTTGAGTTAAATTGAGTTTTATAAATTGAACCGCAGAATGTGCGACATCTCTATAACGTAATTTTTTTTTTTACCCGATCAATTTAAATGACAAGCTCTCTATGACAAAACTGAGCTGAATATATTTAATTAGCACAACTGTCTACCGTAAGACTTTCCCTGCATACTTTTTGCAAGTATAATTACAAAAAAAAATTTACACAAAAAATTTCATAGAACAACGCTATAGTGAAAAAGTTTGTTCTAAAATGTTGCGAAATTTACTTTCAACAAATTAGATGAAAAGAAACAGTAAGTGATGTAATATTTCTTACATTAATATTTTTAGATGATTTTTATGAGCCTAACGCCCCAACTGCTCATATAATTTTATAGCTAATAATTTTTATGATGTCTGCATTTTTTATACTGTCTGCGACATTATGATAAGTAATAGCCTAATTATAAACTGTTATCTTCGCTTAAGATATGGAATTATCTGAAGGGTTTATTCACATCTTATCTTTTAATGTAATTCATTATTTGGTTGAAATCTTGTTGTGAAAAGGCTAAAAGCTTAGATCTGCTATAAAAACTGGAAACAGGATTCAAAATTCTTCTTATTCATAGGAATAGCTGAAATAAATGTAGAATCTTTTTATTTGTTTAAAAAGAAACCATAAAACCTACATACAGTCGATAATGCAACACATAAAAGAAACATAATTCGATAAATTAAATTTTGAAACATGAAATTTCTAGACAAATCTCACCACACATAGCTTTATCTAACACACATTACATTAGAATATGTTAATTTTTGAAAGTCGGTTTCTAAGGAATATAACGTTATCATAATTTATAGAAAACGCAAGTTTAGTTTTTGATTATTAGTAAAATTGTAACAGATAAAGGTTAAAGATGAAAAGATTTTTTTTTATGAATAGTAAAAACTAATAACATAACTAAGAGCAAGAGACTCAGGGAATTTAAAATATATTTGAAAGTTCAAAATATTTTATTTTAGAAAAGTAAAGTTCTCACCAGGATTAAATACAATATTTTTTTTATTTGGTATTTATGTAACCATTTATTGATTTAACATTTGTTTTTAGTCGTAAAAATGCGTTAATAATGCTAGTGTCTAGTGACGTAAATATTTCTGTTATTAATAATTGCCATATTTAGAGAAAAGTCACTATTAAACTTAGAATTTTAATATTTCCCTTTCAATTTTCGACAAAAAACATATGGAATAAATTTATTTTTAAATTGTTCGGAGATTTATTAGTCAGATAAAGATCGAAATTCACGAAAATATCGAGGCGAAAATTGTGACAACTAAGACGAAATAAAATACACAATAGTTCCACAATGTCCTGCCCTAAAACAGAACAGGAAAGATTCTGGAATAACACTATCTTGTAATCAGCATTTTCAGAAAGGTGGTTTGTTATTACACATTTGTTTATTTTCAGAGTTTGGAAAAATAAAAGAATTTTTTTGCATCAACTTTACCAGCCTTCCCTTATTTTAAAATATTAAATTTAAAATCTAACAAGTAGCAATAAATATATTGTATTAAAACTACCGAGTCAAAGATTTTAATTGCTTTATTTTATTGCTTCATATACTATCCCCGAAAAAACTGCTGAATTTCTAAAAGTTATGAAGTTTTCAGCAAAGAGAAACTATTATTTTCCATCTTTTGCTAAGGGCTCAGTACTGTCAAATAATATTCTATCATTAGATGTTCCGTTAAGTTTTAATAAAATTGAAAAAAAAAGCACAATTTTATCTTAAATTCCGAGATGGAGACATTTAAGATAATATCTCTGAGAAATAGTTTGAAAAAAACATGCATGTTTTTTTCGAATGCTAGTGTTTTAAGAAGTATAATTTCCGCAAAATTACACATAAATCATTGACGGATAGACAATTTTTTTAAACATTTTTCTAAATTAAAAGGGTTGAAACATTTTTGATATTAACTGTCCCTTCAGAAAGGAGAAGGGTTTTCGTCAAATTGAGCCTGTGTATCATTTCTCGATAGGTGCTTTACAAGTGCCATGACTTTAAAATATATGACAGCATAATACTCTAAATAGTCTTATTGAATTTATCAAAAGAAATTACCTGACTAATTTGAAGAAGTTGCTTATCATTATATTTTAGTATAATGATAAGCATTCATTATAAGCATATCATTATATTTTAGTATTATATTATAGCTTTTTAATTAGTAAATAACCTTAAAAATTTTTGAAAAAGAATTTAAAAACATATTATGCGGCATTCTTGAGCCCTACCTTTCTTTTCATCAAAGTTAGCATTTCAAACTGTACAATGCAGCGCTAAGAGCAATTTAAATTTTCATCCCTAACTAGCCTCATTTCTTTTTAAGTTTTGGAAAGTTCGATGAAGAAATCAATACTTTTAATTTCACCAAAACCTCGCGTAAAATTTCAAAGCGAAAGTTTTCTTTTAAATCAAAAGCTAAGTCGAAACACCTGCTTCCAAACCGTTCGATATTAAAATCGATACCCCCAGGTGGAACGTCTGGCTGAGGAATTTCTCAGAGTAATTTTATTTCAATAAAACGGAGATCCCCGATTCTCCAGGGAAAATTCTCATTGAAGCGAGGCGAGGTTCTATTTCAACATCTTTAGTTTAACAGCCACGGTATTAATTCCTTAACTTTTTTCTTCTTCTTTTGACAAGGGGAGAGAAGAGATTTACAATTATTGTTTAAAGGCGTTAGATTTGAAATGGGAGTTACTTATTTTTTTTCTCCAGTTATTCTCTAGCAAAATCCGGTAAATGAATTAATCGGAATGAAAAAATTCTTTTGTGAATAGAAGAGATTTCATTAGTGGAGGCGCGGAGTTTTGTATTTCATTAGGGTTTCGGAATTCATTAATATTAGTAAAGATCGCAAACAGATGTTTACTAATGATTGCTTTGAACAATGTACAATAATCAGTGGGCTAGAATAACATTCAACATCATTAATTTCAATATCTTAAGGCGACATCTTACAGTAAGAATTTACCAATCTTAGAAAATATTATGGTTTTATATACTCATAGTTACCGTATTTTTGCGATTTTTTTACACAATTTTTAAAGATTTTTCACTCTGATATCTATACGTTAAATTCCAAGAAATATATATAATATGTATATATACAGTGGTGGCCAAAAGTGTGGATATTTTTTGAAAGTTTCATGTTTTTCAACTTTGTGTGCCTGTAGAATTTATAAATTTTCACTTAAATTGAATATTAAATTATACTTAGTTTATATGTTAAATTGAAGGCAATATAATGTAAAATTTAATAACAAAAACAGAATTAAAATATTTGTATTACAAAAAAAGTTATACTCATTTTAGTAGAGCAAACAAACACAAATCGTTTTGAATGAGGACGTGTTTTGTAATAAAAGCGTACTAGCCAATCACAAACACTGTTCTTAGGACCAATCAAATGTCTGTAACTATAGTTCAGGTTATTTGGATAGTAAAAGAGTTATTGTTGTGGAAATATTTTGCGGAATGATGCATACTAGTACAATTAAATAGAGTATTGCTGTTTTTAAATATTTAAAGTTCTTTTTTTTAATTAAACTAATTTTAAACAATGTCACCAACAAGAAGAATTAATTGGACATCTACAAAAAGAAGCCGAATTGTCATATTGAGAGAAAATGACCTCGCTTATGCTGAAATTGCAAGACAAGTTGGTGGTTCAGTGACTTGTTCTGGTGTACGGAGGTTCTGTTTACGTTATGAAAAAACGAAATCAGTGGAAAATAAAGCCAAATGAGGCCGAACAAAATGCACAAGTGCTACTGCCGATAGAAAAATTAAACGGCTATGCCTTCAAGATAGAAAAAATTCAT
>NC_092210.1:78118740-78172914 GCF_043381705.1 Parasteatoda tepidariorum
AGGTGTTATGAATGATGCTTAGAAAGCTAGCTGATATATATATATATATATTACAAATTTTCAAAAAAAATATTACTTTCAGTTTGATAAAAATTACGTATTACTTCTGATTTTAAAAGGAACTTTTTATCAAATGCATGAACGTTAAGTTTCAAACTACTATATTTGCTGTCTTACACAACTTGTCAACTGACAAGCCTATTTTAAGGCATAAGAGGTGCGTTTTCCACTGGTGCCATCCATGGTCAAGAATTTGACACATATGTCGTATCCCGTTTTACTGGGAGGATATATTCACGCACCATTAGTCCATCCGCAGATCGTAAATTTGACAAGAAGCAGACCACGTTTAATCTCCACTCCAGTACCCTCAGAGGTATTGATTTGTTATAGGAACTTGGAGGACATTACGACCTCCAGTGATTTAGCGTGCACCAGTCACAATTTGGTCTTCTGTCAGCGGTGATCGAACTCGCGACCTCTTGGATATGGACTGGGATAAACCTACCGGGCTATCCTGGCCTAACTATATTCGTTGTAAGTAGAATAGGCGTTTAAGTTTATGCGATTTTTCCACTCTACCCCTACTTTACCGTTTCCACGGTTTTTGCAAATTTTGCTTCATTTTACCATGGTAGGACCAGTACGTTTCAGTAAGATGTTGATATATATTGGCTTGAGAAAAAGGGGCGAGATTTACCCCAACCATAGTAATGGAAAGGGGGAAATTGTGAATAATGGGAAAATCACGTGAAGTTGTGTCACGTTTACTACTTACAAAGAACGTGACGAATTTAGAAAATAAGAACTTAAACTGGGGATAACCAATGTGCAACTTCATGTTGCACCTTAAATTGTTTTCCCCCAGTTCAAAAAAATAATAATAATAATAATAATAAAAGTATTTTATTTTGCATTACAACAATCATTTACAAAAAGCACGATAAGACTTAATTATAATGAGTGTCTCCCTAAACTGAACTAATACTTTCTGCTGCTCGCGAGCTACTTGCTGCTCTTTGAAAGATTATTTGTGGCTCTCGATAAATGTACCCGAGTTCCCTTTTCATGTCTGTCCTATTATATTTCAAAAAGTTATTATACTGAATTAAAAAAAAGGCTGCTTGTCGAATTATTTCAATATTCGGAACAACGTACTGATGTGAATCATTTTATTCCACTCTAAAATTCGCTAAATCCAAACTCCGATCAGTATAAACAAACCAGCATCTCGAAGAATTACTGAGAAATGCTGTCACCAATTATTCACCAAATTTTAAAGAATTATCAAAATAATTAAAATGAATGTGCTCAATTTTTAATATTTAAGTTCAATACACATATTTTGTACTTTTATTTATATGTTTTCAATAAATATAATTTCTGTAAAAAAAAAATGAATACCTTTTTCACATACCTTTTAAATGCGTATTTAATTGCGACTCGCGAAATGTTCCCAATTTTGAAAAATGGCTCGACTATCAAGGAGCTTGGCCATCCCTGGCATAAGACATTAAAAAACATCCAAAGATATGATTACACATTTTAATATTTAATTCTTAAAGTTTTAATGGCATCTCAAATCTAAGAATTATACGATTAAATTATATAGAAGCAATGTGATGGATGTGAAATTCTTCTAAATATTCCAGATAAAAGTGAAAAACCTTTGAAATTTCTTGTCGTTTTGGTTGCTCAGAGCAAAGCGATCAATCACTTCACTAATAAGCATAGCCTTATACATATAATTGTATGTACATACAATTTTGCTATACATATATTTTTATTATATATTAGTTTATAATAGAGTACATGTGTTTGTTTGAATTCTGATGCGAGCTCTACTTTTAGTCCAATAGTGAGAAAGGCGCTCGTTTCCATTTTCAACGTTATTCAATTTAAAAAGAAATATGATATCTCTGATAATTCTAAAAGAAATATGTTACCGAGATACAGAATAAAAAGAAACTGTTTAACATTTTAGTAGTACATACGAGATCTGCCTATTTTTTTTCTGAAATTTGATTTTGATAATACGATTTTGAGCCCTAATGCCTCGAGTCTCCAGAAAGTAGTTTAAAATTATTTCCGATGAAATAGATATTCTGATTAACTCTTTTTAAAACACGAAAAATTTATCTGAATTTTAAAGATGTATTTATCTACGTTACTACTGTTTCTCATTCAGTATTTTAATTGAAAGAAAATAACATGTGTGCCTCAAAATGTAGATTATATTTGCTTTTTTAAAAATAAGCTAAAGAGAAAAAAAGCAGTCTTCTTAAAAAAAAGAAGAAAAAAAAAGGCTTTGTGCTTTCTTCTCCAATTTTTATTATTTTATTTCCTTTATTTTCATTTTTGTTTTACGATTTTAAATATATTTAACATTTTTCACACTTAAAAAATGATACTTGATAGAAGACTATTATTTTGAAGTTCACATGAGATTTCACATAAATTAGATGAATATTTGAAATCTTGGAAGATAATATGTAATTTTCTCCTTTTCAATTAATAGTACAACTAAATTAAGCTAAAACTAGTGAGGAAACAATCGTAGAATAACAAATAACGTTACAATAAAATATGAATTAGTTTCATCTTACATTATATTGATTTTTCCTTTTACACTAGACTTGCCTCATACAAGAGTTTTTTGTGGTGAATTCATCGTTATTCGTTTATCCACCATATGGTGCCCTAAGCAAAAGTTGCTCTAATGAGATTCCATTTCCTATATTCCATTCCTCCAAATGGGCTGAATTATTAGGGAGAAAAATGAACACTCAGAGTTCCATCTGCAGTTGCAACTTTTCTTTTTTGTTGTTGCCAGATTCGCGAAGAACCGTCACATATAAATTCTTTTCTGGAGAAAAGGGAACATAGCCCGATGGATATTTAACGAGCAAAAACAAAATAGAATAGATGCACTCAGAAAGGATTGAAGTTGAAGTGAAGTGATTTTTTTTTCGAATCCTTGTCAAACTGGATGCTTTGATAAATTTGGAATATTTTCGTGTTTTTTCTATTGAAATCTGCATCTAAACTGTGATTATTTTTTCTAGGGTGTGTTTCACTTTAGGCGCATATTCACAATTTTGTGAAATTCAATAACTTGTTTTGAAAACATATACTAAAATACAACATTAAAAAAAATTTAAAATGTAAAAAGGATAAATTAGAACAGCGATGGCTCAGGGGATAGAGCGCTCCCCTTCCAATGAGGTGAACCGGGATCGAATCCTCAGCGATGGCTGGTCGAAGCGAATCCGCATCCGGCTTGCACCGACCACAGTTTTTACGTGAAAGATCCTCAGTGGTAGACAGATCATGGGTTAGAGTCCCCTTGCCGTCAGGTTAACCATGGGAAGTTCTCGTGTAACGCAATCCGTGTAACGCAACCTCTCTGTGTAACGCAAATACGTGTTAGCTCTTTCAAAAAGTCCTCTACGAAGGTGATTTCTCCCAATACTCGATCCAAGAGTTCCCTTGTCTTCTGGACTGGGTTTAAAATTACACGGCTACGGAGTTGAACGTTAGTAGTCGTAAACCCATGAAATTGGGTTGGCTGTTCAACGACGGTTTTACTATAATATGAAGGATCAATTAGTTTATGAATAAATTTTACGTTTGGAAAACTTTTCGAATAACTGGAGGAACAAAAAAATTCCACTGGGTGATTTTAAAGACAAACACATAAAACTTCAACTGGTCAAAAAATTCGGCGAAAAGGACTTGAACTTCAATTTCTTTTAGATAGTTTTTTATGTCTTTAAAACTCCGCAAAGTGATATTGTGTTAGGAGCTTTTGTAAAGCGTTTGTTACTTAAAACAGTGCCATATTGTTATGCCAGAAACAGAGAATATTCATGTCAATGTGTGTTATTTTTCAGGAAACAAATTAATGCAGCAGTATTCAATAACTCCATGGTGACATGATTCGTTCATTATTTCAGATCAGTAGTTGACAAAAAAAAACTTGTTTGCCTTTTATTTTGGACGATAAAAAACTGAGGGTAGTAAAAATGAAGTGTCTGCTTTCACCAAAAAAACGAGCTTGAAAAATAGCAACAGGTTTAATCAAGAGCACCTTCATCGTATCTCTTAAACTTTGTCTTCTAAAATCTGATTAAACAAGCACGTTTCGGTATTTGCAAAAGAGGACATAATTTGGTGCAGTAGCTGTAACATCTAAAGTTTAGTAGTTGAAAATTTAGACCAATATTTCAAATAATCTCTGGAATGCTTGGATTTAACTTTAATTTGCAATCTGGAATTTTACTGACCGTTAAACTTAGATGTATGTGACTTTAAACTCGATTTTTTTTTACGGACTTAAGGAGCACAATAGATATGACTGTCATCACGAATACGAGAAATGATCACTTGCTGCATATTGTTAGAATCTTGTGCATAATTTCAATTTCGACAATGCCAACACTATTTCCACCCCAGTCACATCACCTCATCTTGATGCCCTGGAATGAATCTTTTTTCTTTTTTTTAATGGCGGGCACTTGGAGCTATTGTCCATTGGCCACAGAAAGTGCCAGAACTGCTAATTCTCTTTTCGTTACCCAGTGGGCACCTGTGGCGAAGCCACGGCGGTGGAACAGCGTCGCCCACGTCACACTACCACAACCCGTTTATAGGGCGGGTCACATTCACACACAAATAGTTCGGTGATGNTCCTGTCCTAAGAAACCAGGCCTTTAGATGTACGAGACTTTAAACTCGATTTTTTTACGGACTTAAAGAACACATTAGATATGACTGTTATCAAGAATGCGAGAAATCATCATTTGCTGCATATTGTTGGAATCTTGCGCATAATTTCAATTTCGACAATGCCAACACTATTTCCACCCCAGTCACATCGCCTCATCTTGATGTCCTGGAATCTTGCTTTATTCATACGAATGCTAAATTCCTTGTTAATGATATTAGTTTCTCAAAAGCACGTTCAAATGCATTTTACCCGGATTTGCTCCTCACAGTCATCGTGGTTCTCCTTGTTTTGTTTTCTATCTTTTTTTCATTTTCGGCTCTTGTAGTTTTTCTAGTTTTGTTTTTCACCTATATTTTTCGTTGGCAACTTTGTTTCATATTTCAAATGACTTTTGTGTCTTCTCATTCACGTCTGGCAAGTCCTGAAAATGAGCACTTGTCTTTGAGATCTTGAAACATGTCGACTGTTATTTCCAAGTTGTATAATTTTGAATGGTTCCAACAGTTCGGTTAGATAAGTCGTCGAAAGTTTGTACCCTTTAACGTCAACTTTGCGTATTTCGTCATATTTAAAAAACGTTCTAAGCAAATCGAAAAATTTTTTCTCGCAGTTGTAAAATTCTTTGATCCAAAAATAATTCCATGCAAAAATTATTTTTAATAATTACTTATTATTTTTTCTTACATTATATAATACCGTATATCCCAGTGTATAAGTCGACCGCTAAAAAATATTTATGAAATATTCTTAATACTTTGAATTATTCTGAGTTATATTTTTTGAAATACTCTTGAACTGATTACATTAACTTTCTTAATTCATAACTTTTTCTGAACATAATTTGATGTAATGTTTCTGAAAATACCTCTGTATGTAAAGATAATATGATGAGAGAAAAAGCAAAATTAATTGCTTATAATACATTAAAAATAATTTTTGAAAGGAGTAAATTGACACAGTTGTTCATATCTACATCAATATTCTATTCCCTTCATATTTCTCGATCAATTAAATTCCGGATTTTTGATAGGTATACAAGTTGACCCCGTGATTTTTGTTATATTTAATATTTTGGTGGTTTGAGAAATATGTTTATACACTATGATATACAGTTAAGAGTATTTTGTATTGTGAGGTATACAATGTTTTAGATAATTTTAAGGAATGAAATTGTATGTAGAAAAACATAAAATTTGAGCGCAACCTGTGAATTATTTTTCTAATTATTAAAATTTTTTTTTAAAAAAAAGTTTTAGATTTAAAGTTTAATTTCTCAAGCACAATTCCATCAATTACGTTCCTATTTCGTTTTTTCTCCTATACGAGTACGTGATAATCCAATCATTCGATCAAAAGCTATCCCGATTGTTCTGGTTTTTTCCCCACTGCATATAAAAATAATAACCTTCAATGAGTATGAAGTCATATACGTAATATATATACATAATTATACGTACTTTATATATATACGCAATTATAATGAGTATAAGCATATAAAACGAGTAAAGTCAGTTTTCGTTGATTATACAGATGCACAGAATCTAACCACATACTTTTCGGCAACACTGTAATATCAGCATATTGCATATTCATATATGAAGAACATGAATTCGAAATAAATAAATTAACCAAAGCATCTATTTCTGACAAAGGTACTCCTTTTTTTCTTGTTTGCAAAGACCACCTTAGAACCGTAATTGGAGTGAAGGACCTTTCTTCAAAAGGTACTTGTTTTTTTTTCTCGAAATAACTATAATTATTTCCGTATTTACTAGGAAATGCGTATGCTCATGGACGGAATTATCCATCCATCCATCATTGCGTATGGTCATAGGAATGTCATTTTTTGTTGGTGGAAGCAGTGGTCCTGTCTAGGGTCCTCCAGACATTCTATGAGAAAATGTCTGATGGTGATGAAAATTCGAGCAATCAGGCAAAATAAATTATAGAAGCTCAAGAAGGAGACAAAAGATTATTGTCGTTATCCTTATCCAAATTAAAATATAGTAAAATACATTAAAGTTCGAAGAAGTTCTTTGCTCTCTGGCTTTGTAATAATTGGTTATTTGCTCAGGAAATGATTTCTGTTGTAATTGTGATTTCAGAGCCCCATTGAAAATCATTCGAATCTGGGAACACTTAAAAACATTCTTCTGGTGAAAGCTTTCGAGGAAATCGATTTCATGACAAGTGACGAAAACTGTAATGAACTTTATGAAAAGAATGATGTCACTCATAAGCAATTCAGGAAGTAATTACGTCTCATAATGGACAAGTCATTAACAAGTTTTGATTTATTTTGCAAGTATTTTCCGTTCTATTGAGAATTCTTCTTCAATAACAATTAAGCCTTTCATTTTAAATTGCCTTGTTTAAAATTTAATATTGACTTTCAAGCTTTATGCTACGAAAAAGACAAATAGCTTTATTAATTCTTCATTTGGATGAAATTGTTCTACGAATCAAACTGGCAGAGCTGTATAATCTTAGTGTTAAAACAGTATCTAAAATAGCAGGATTGCATTAACTTTTTAATTTTTTTTCTAAATACTTCAATAAAATTTTTTCAACACTTTTAAGATCGTTGACTGAAAATAGAGTAAATACTGAATATAATAGTCGTATCGTATACTAAAAATAGAGTAAAGGAGAAAAAAAAGTCTGAAGTGAGCGGGGAGTATTAAAGCCTTCGAAATGCTAGGCGGAGAATTATTTTGCAGGTGAGCTTGTCCCCTGTCCACACTTACCGATGAAGAAAATATAAATAAATTCATTTCCGTCTAATCTGAATTTTAATACAATGTAATAAAATAACAAATTAATGCAGTGGGAAAAATGAATTTTTATGATATAACTATGACATATATAATAACTTTTGAACTAATGATCGTATTTTCACGCACTAGGACTTAATCTTAATGAATTATGCTAATTAGTCCGAGCCAACGATATTTTATGTCATGAAATCAGACCCAGTCTTATATACTAGTGAATTGATGTTTAATAATCATAGTGGTAGTTAAGCTACAAGCGATTTATTTTTTATGTAGCAAGATTTGTTCGAAAATTCGTAGATATCTGGGATTAAATTAAATTTTTGTGTCAGACTTGTTAACTTTATTTTGTGCAATTATTTGTTATCGAAATTTTACAGAAAAAAAAAATTTAAATTAATTTAGTATTCTTATTCGACACATAAAGAACGTAAGTCTTTGTACAAAAAAGGGAAAGAACATATTTGTTTTCAAAAGTAATTCTTTCAATTGAACGATTTAATAATTGAGCAATATTTGTTGTTTTTAAGATCTCTTAATTCATGTTATTCTAAAATAAGAAAACTATTTACAGATTATCAATCTTATTGTTTCAACTAAATATGAAAAAGAAAAACACATAATGCAATACATTTTAACATAAAATAAATTCTTTTAATTGAAATGAGCGAACTTTCGCAGAGTATCTTAATTTAAAAAATAAATAAATCCACTTGATATTTAAGATTACATATTTTCATATTGTACAGTCCGCAAAAAAAAAACGAATCACCCTGAATAACTTTCGTTCTAATGATCGGATTTTCACGAACTAAGTGTCAATCTTAATGGTTCCTGGGGGTGACCTCAAATATGNTATCTCAATATTATTTACTTGATATTTCTCCGCTAGCCATAACTGGCGCTAATTTTCAACTTCAAATGTAGGCGTGGCTTTGGGCGCTGCAGTCGCGCACATCTAATATTAAACTAATATTACATTAGTTTCCTTCTTTTCTCTCTCTCTCCTTCTCTTTTATCACAGATACAACCAAGTCAGATCTCACTAGTACCAGATGGAAGGGTAAAAGGCCCCTACGGGGCCTAAAGGCCCTGAGCAATCCCAAATGATGATGATGAAAGAGGAGTTCTTCTTGGTGCAGACTGGTTCCCGGCGTTTGTAGTTTCTTGACGTTAATAAATTGATTATCAAAACCTCATCTTGTGATCTGCACTAACACTAAATCTAAACACTTTAACGTGACAATATAAATAAATTCATTTCCGTCTATTCTCAATTTTAATTCAATGTAATAAAATACCAAGTTAATGTAGTTGGAAAAAAGGAATCCTCATGACATAAATAAGACATATATAATAACTTTTGATCTAATGATCGAATTTCACGCACTAGGACTTAATCTTAATGGATCGAGAGGGTGACCTCAATTATGTTAATTAGTTAGAGCCAACGATATTTTATGTCATGAAATCAGACCCAGTCTTATATACTAGTGAATTGATGTTTAATAATCATAGTGGTAGTTAAGCTACAACGATTTATTTTTTATGTAGCAAGATTTGTTCAAAAATTCGTAGATATCTGGGATTAAATTGAATTTTTGTGTCAGACTAGTTAACTTTATTTTGTACAATTATTTGTTATGGAAATTTTACAGAAAAAAAAAGAAATTTAAATTAATTTAGTATTCTTATTCGACACATAAAAAACGTAAATCTTTGTACCAAAAAGGGAAAGAACATATTTGTTTTCAAAAGTAATTCTTTCAATTGGATGATTTAATAATTGAACAATATTTGTTATTTTTAAGATCTCTTAATTCATGTTATCCTAAAATAATAAAACTATTTGCAGATTATCGATCTTATTTTTTCAACTAAATATGAAAAATAAAAACACATAATGCAATACATTTTAACATAAAATGAATTCTTTTAATTGAAATGAACGAACTTTCGGAGCGTATCTTGATTTAAAAAATAAATAAATCCACTTGATATTTAAGGTTACATATATTTTCATGCTGTACGTACTTAACTACAATTTATATTTCAATGGAAAACATTTCTTATCGAAAATAATTGGTTGAACTTCTACAATAATAAAGATTTTTCGAAAACGTAAGCACCCATTCTTAATAAACTATATAGCTTGATTGCGGATGTTTTTTTCTCACAATTATACTGTAAAAAGTTTTTGTATATTTGAATACTAAAAATGCAAATACAACTACTTTTTACGAAAGTGGTGTTACACTAAGTGTTCGACCATACCAAAGGAAGTTAAGGGGCTATAATTATCAACTATGTCAACCCTCATCTATCAAAAGGTAACTCAAGATAAAATCAATTTTTCTTGTTTTATATATTAGTGAATTAATATTTATAGTGGTAGTCACGCCACATTACTCCTTTTCCAGCATTTTATGTGGGATAGAATTCGATGAAGGAATACCACTTGTTGATTCATGCTGATTATTTATACATTTATGATTTTTTTTCACTCATAATTTTTTTTCTTTATTTAATTATTTATTGGCTGGGAGAATTGTATTTACTTCTCCGGATTTATGAGTGTTATCTTGTGAGAAAATCAACTGTTGAATGTGTACCATCCATCTATGTTGGCGAGTTCATTTTCTGTCCAGAGATCACCGATATGGAGATATAATAATCGACTATGTGAAACTTTATCTATCAAAAGGTACCTCACGTTAGAATCAAGTCAGAATGTCTTATATACTAGTGAATTGGTGTTTATTATTTATAGTGGTAGTTACGCCACAAAGTTCCTGGTGTAGTGAAACATCTCGATAGTTCTTTTACACTACTCAGTGTAAAGTAGCCACCACCGTGTATGATGCACATAAGAATCAGTAAAGTTACTTTCACGATACAATAATACAATAACAATTCACGATAAGCAAGAATTAAAAATTTAGGATAAATTTATTCAATATTTCTCAAAATAAAATTAGTTTTTTAATTAAACATACACGTAGCACAGACACTATGAATTCAAACCAAAGTGAATATTATACAACTAATCACTTTTAGAAACCAGATTGGTCCCCTTTCAAAATTATCTTGTAGAACCTATAAACTTAGAGTGTACAGAAGCCAAATGCCCATCACAACTGTATTTAAATATTCTAATTCTTCAATCCTAATAAGTCCCGCAGTGGACTGATCGTTAAGACACGGTTCCCAGCAGATCACCGAAGTCAAGCATCACTGGCTGTGGTCAGTGTGCGGGTGGGTGACCACTTGGATGAGTCTGCGTAGGGACCGAGGGTGTGCGGTGTTGGTCCTCGTTAAACTGTGCTACCGTAAAGTGCTCGACTTCGCGCGCAGGTCGTCGGGCTACCGAAGCGGGCGTGCCATCCCCTCCACAGACGATCAAAATTGTGATGGCATGTCTTCGGATTATCCTCCGGGATGTTTCCCAGACCGTCGCCAATAGCCCATTGTGCAGCTCTAGTGCGACGTAAATTAACAACAACAATATCAATCCTTATAATAAACCAAATTTTGTCAACGTCTAGTTGTTGCCCACAGCTTTGCCTGTGGGGAAGTACTTTGATTTCAAATTGTAACAATTTTGGAAGAGATATCTACGGTTTTGTCAAAGTTTTTTATGTATTGGCGTTTTAGTAGCAAGTTAAAATTTATACGACAACCATTAAGTCACATAAACCACCGCAAGCATGAGTTCGGAACATTTCAGCATTGTAGGCAGCAAAAGTATTTCCATCTCTGTCTCATCAATGCTCCAATGCTCTATTCTCTCTAACCCACAACTCGAGTATCGTATACATAGACTAATAATCTAGGTAAACTGTTCACCACGCGGAAACTAGCAACTCCATCACTTGACTGGTTCACTCCTTTTGTAAAACAACACAAATGCTATTTCTATCTAAAAGCTTTTAATTTTTCCTATTTTCCTTAATTTATGATCAAACAATGAAACAAAAAGCTAAGTTTTTATTAAGTTTTAAGCTAAGTTCTCTAATCTCTAAGATCAGTACAAATGACAAAATCCAAATATAATGATTGTTTATAACCAATATATTATGTAATTAGATGGGGTCTGATTTGTTAGTGTTTATTTTATTTCAGTTGTTAAAGTTTGCTGTAGCAATATGGGTTTACTTAAGCGAACATTCAACTTGAAATTATTCATTATATTTAGTTTATGTTGTAGCCGATTGAAATAACTAATTTTTTTTGGCTACAATTATCAGGAAAATGAATAAATTTTTGTCAAAAATATGTTGCTCAATTAAGAAATACAAATATGCAATGCAATATAAATACATTTATTAACTGAAATGACAAATACTTTGGAGTTTTAATTTAATTAGACTTGTAATTTATGAACTGTATGGAAAAATCATTATCATAATTTATATTATTAAATAATTAAACATATTTTGTGTGTACATATTTATAAGTAAAAAATTCTTGAACTATGATATGCAAAACAATTTTTCAATAAGAAAATTGTGACTGAATTAAAAGATTTGTATTAAAATATAAATATATTTACCTTAATAATAAGTACTTCGAACTTATGTTTAATTTTTAAGTTATGAATTTTTTATTAGAAGTTATTAAACTTTGCTCAAAATATTCTAATATTTTTCCCAACTTGTTAAATGCTAGTGATAAAATATAAGACTGAAAGCTGAATAATCAATGTTGGAAATATTTATTCCTTTTTTAAGTTAAAAACAAGTTATTTTGTCATTAAGGGTAGTCAACGCTTGTCTTAAATTTCACCGCTATGAGGAAAATGCGAAATTCCAGGTACCCTCTTCAAAAGCATTTTATGACATCGTGAAATTACATTTTTCTACCAACTATTATCGCTAAATACAGGGATAAGTAGCCAACATAGCTTACCGTTCCTCCTTTCGCCATGTGCCGAGGGGATTATTCAGACAGTTAAGTTCAAAGTGAGTGTGATTTTACCACTGCGAGAGTAGTCTAATTAGCCTATGATCGTATATCTTTTTCGAGCTATATGTTACTCGAAAAGGGCAAGCTCCGTCACCATAGCATCGTTTATGTTTAAAATTCTTACAGCCTTTTTAGAAATGATCAAAAATAAATATAAATAATTACTTCGTTACTAAGTTATTATTCCTATAAAAATACAAAATTATTTTAAATAAATACTCAACTTAAAACTAACTATTCAATACTACTTAAATTATTACTTAACCTAAGAAAATGAATCTAAATAAACATTTAACGTATAACTGATTTTTGACGATAATTAATTTAATTATTCCTTAAGACGACCAAACAAAACGAATAACTATAGTGTTGTCAATAGATAGGGGATATCCGAGTTGTTTATGGCATGGTGCCACATAAGATATATATATATATANTTACAGCCATTTTTGAAAGGATCAAACTTAAATATAAATAATTACTTTAGTAACTAAGTTTTTATTCCTATAAAAATAAAAAATTATTCTAAATAAATACTCAATTGAAACCAACGATTCAATACTACTTAAATTATTACTTAACCTAAAAAAATGAATCTAAGTAAAAATTTAACGTATAACTAATATAGTTTGATTGCGGATGTTTTTTTCTCGCAATTATACTGTACAAGTTTTTGTACATTTGAATACTAAAAATGCAAATACAACTACTTTTTACGAAAGTGGTGTGGCACTAAGTGTTCGACCATACCAAAGGAATTTAAGGGGATATATTTATCAACTATGTCAACCTTCATCTATCAAAAGGTAACTCGAAGATAAAGTCAATTTAGCTTATCTTATATATTAGTGCATTAATATTTATAGTGGTAGTTATGCCACATTACTCCTTTTCCAGAATTTTATGTGGGATAGAATTCAATGAACAAATACCACTTGTTGATTCATGCTGATTATACATTTATGATTTTTTTTTCACTCATTGTTTTTTTTCTTTATTTAATTATTTATTGACTGAGAGAATTTTATTTACTTCACCGGATTTATGAGCGTTATTTTGTGAGAAAATCAACTGTTGAATGTGGACCATCCATATATGTTGGCGAGTTCATTTTCTGTCCAGAGATCACCGATATGGAGATATAATATGGAAATATCGACTATGTCAAACTTTATCTATCAAAAGGTACCTCACGTTAAAATCAAGTTGCCTATGCCTGTGTGACTTATTTATCTAAGTTTCTGCCCCGTCAGGGGCCCCAACTCATTCATCTCAGTGTAGATATGGTACAAAAGCCGTGGCTCCAATCAGAGGGGTGTAAAATTTAATATGCAAGCAAATGGGAAAAGACAATATAATACATGATAATGAGTACAAAAAGGATAGAATAAGATATATACAAGTATCTACAGAATAATTACAGATAATCTCGGTCACCTGCTTGCCTCGCCTTCCCCCTTGCCGGCTTCACGGGTGCACAGACAGGGACTTTGATTTGAGGGGAAGGAGTTATTTACTAGTTAAATCTTTTAGATAAAACTGTGTCTGATAGATAAAAAACAGTTGCCGGACTGTATAGGCTGTTTTCCCTAATGAGCTCGAAGTCAAAAGTTTGGTTGTAGTTACACGTAGTGCATTTACGTGCTTCATTGAAAAAAGTGATACAGAGTTTAACAATGTTTACCTCGAAGGAGTCAATGTTCAGGTCTTTTCTAACGTCTCTCATTCTTAGCCTACGGGGGGCTCCCGTAATTCTCCTTATCATTTTATTTTGAGCCGTCACTAGTTCTTGCTTCTGGGAGTTCGAGAGGGCACTCAAGCTGGGGCAGCGTAACTCAAGATCGCCCTAATGCATTTTATTTTATTTTATAACCGTCGTTGAACAGCCGACCCAATTTCATGGGTTTACGACTACTTACGTTCAACTCCATAGCCTTGTAATTTTGAACCAATCCAGAAGACAAGGAAACTCCGGGATCAGTACCCCCAGAGGTATTGATTTGTTATGGGAACATGGAGGACTTTGAGACTCGACAGATTTAACGTGCATCAGTCACGCCCTAATGCATTGTAGAAATAATTGGTACTCAGTTCTCTTGGTCCTCAGGGCTAATTTTGAGGTGTGGTTTAAAATGGGTTTTAGTGCGTAAAACGCGCCCTTGACTTTGGCAGAGATACTAGAAATATGGGAGTTCCACTTCAGGTTGTGCGTGATAGTTAGCCCAAGACTGACTACTGGGATAGCTTCCTTAAAGAGGAGAGTGTTGCTATTTCTAATCTTTTTCTTGCGAGATTTTCTCATAATGAGAAGCGAAGATTTACTTGCGTTTATAGAAATTTTCCATTTGGCACACCAATATTCAATAATGGGGATGATATGCCTGATATTGTTAATAGCATTGTTTGGGTTTAGCTACCTACTCAGGATAGCCGTATCGTCAGCGTAAAAAGCCGTGCTAATATTATTTTGCTCCCTGAGATTGGGAAAGTCAGCCGAATAAATTAGGTACAAGGTCGGGCCCAAAATTGAGCCTTGTGGGACACCAGCATTAATTGGTCCTGAAATTACAAATAATTTAGAGTTTTAATTTAATTATATTTGTAATTTAGGAACTGTTTAGAAAAATCCTTATCTGAATTTATATTATTAAATAATCAAACATATTTTGTGTGTACATATTTGTAAGTAAAAAATTCTTGAACTATGATATGCAAAACAATTTTTCAATAAGAAAATTGTAGCAGAATTAAAAGACTCGTATTAAAATATAAATATATTTACCCTAATAATATGTACTTCGAACTTATATTTAATGTTTAAGTCATGATTTAATTATTAGAAGTTATTAAACTTTGCTCAAAATATTCTAATATTTTCCCCAACTTGTTAAATGCTACTGATAAAATATACGAATGAAAGCTAAATAATCAATGTTGGAAATATTCATTCCGTTTTTAAGTTGAAAAAAAAAATTTATTTTGTCATTAAGGGTTGTCAACGCGTGTCTTAAATTTCACCACTATGAGGAAAATGCGAAATTCCAGGTACCCTCTTCAAAAGCATCTTATGACATCGTGAAAATACATTTTTCTACCAACTATTATCGCTAAATACAGGTAAAAGTACATTGCTCACCGTTTCTCTTTTTTCGCCATGTGTTGAGGGGATTATTCAGACTGTTAAGTTCCAAGTCAGTGTGATTTTACCTAGCGAGAGTAGTCAAATTAGCCTATGATCGTATATCATTTTCGAGCAATGATACTCGAAAAAGGCAAGCTCCACCACCAATAATTGGTACGACAGTATTCGTCACCATAGCATCGTTTATGTTTAAAACTCTTACAGCCATTTTTGAAAGGATCAAACTTAAATATAAATAATTACTTTAGTAACTAAGTTTTTATTCCTATAAAAATAAAAAATTATTCTAAATAAATACTCAATTGAAACCAACGATTCAATACTACTTAAATTATTACTTAACCTAAAAAAATGAATCTAAGTAAAAATTTAACGTATAACTAATATTTGACTCGAATTAAAGTGCAAGTTTTTACTTGTACCTATTTACTCACCTGATAAATTTATCTAAACAAGTGATGCAAAGTGTTTCCCCTGCTTATTTTTTACGTTAAATTGAATGAAACTATGCACGAGTCAATAGAACGAATAGTTCTAAAGTTTGAAAGCAATTTCGTGTATAAAAAGTACTATTTTTGACATAAATTATGTACGCTTTTTACTTTGCTATATAAGAGCTATCTGAACATGTGAGGTAAGCTTTCCTATAAAATGTTTTGTACTGAATCTAATGAGATAAGATTCGAGTTGTTAGGATTACTAAGTTTTAAGTTATTAGGTTTTTTTTCATAATAAGTTCAGTCAAAATAAGTACAATTAATACAATTTATACAAAAAAAACTTTAAAATTTTCGAAATATTAGGTTTATTGATTTCGTTTCATTCAACTAATCGAGAAAACATTCATCAGAAATTATGCACATTTGCCTGTATAAATGAATTTCATCCCATTCCTTCCCCCTCTAAAAAAGATGAAGCGTGTAATTATAAGTAGCGGAGATTTCAGCCAAAGTTTTGTCCATTTTCAGCCAGCACCCACTACGCTAATTATGAAAATAGCGCAAAATCTCGCTATAAAGAAAATGTATTATCATTGTGAAAGTGAAAATAATTTCTAATCATGTTTTTTTACATAATTTAAAAGTTATTCCAACGCTGCATTTCTCGGACTAAAAAAATATAAAAAAAATTAAAAATTATTCGTTGATTTAATTCCAGGTTGAAAAATCTCGCCAAATTGGCGATATTTAAGAAGGTTAAATAATTTCAAATGCTTAAAATAGTTTCTATTTTAAGGCTTAGTCAATTCTGTTCAGCAAAATAATATATGTGATGTAAAATTAAAACTCTACTCCGAATTTTAGACACTAAAATTGTGCTTTTCTTTGAGAAAAGAGCTTTGAAAAAACCCTTTTTACTTACTTCTCAAATTTAAAGTATCATCATTTAGTTTTGTTTATTTTATTATTACACCATATTAAGTGTTTAGAAAAGACTTACATCCCAAGAAAGAAAAGTTGCAAGGAGAAAAAATAAAAGGAATAAATAGAGCATTCGAATATAAATATCTCTTATGACCCCGCCGCCCAATTATTTATTCAATCTATATATTATCCATCATTGTCAATGGTGAAATGCTTTTGACATATCAATTGCAATGAATATCCAATTCACTTCTTCAGATGAAGAATTGCCGCCTGTTGTTTATCCACAAAGACACCCATGATTGTCATATATCGGTCAACGATCTTAAGGCGTTTACTAATTGTTCATAGTGTGCGCATCCTCCCGTAACCGCTTATTGCGTGCTCTGCCCTCTCAATATCCTCATTCCTTTTCATTGTTGTTCCGGAACACTAACGTATAACTGTCAACAAACATCACATCTATCGAGATAATACTTATATATTGTTTGGTGATAAAAGAATAAGCCTAACTGTTTTGTTTTTTTTTAATTTATTTACTGTTAGTTATATTTATAAGTTTTGACATCAAAGGGAAAAAAAGGATCTTCTAATATAGTAAATTTAATGACATTTTCAAACGACGTTATAAAAATTTTTTCTTAGATGATTTTAATAAATAAGTTCTTCCGTATGAGTTTGTAAATAAACTTTTCAAACGATTTTATTAAATTAGTATTCCGGTAAACTAACGTATAACTGTCAACAAACATCACATCTATCGGGATAATGCTTATACTATATTGTTTGGAGATAAAAGAATAGGCCTAACTGTTTTTTTTTTTTTTAAATTTTATTTACTATTAGTTATATTTATAAGTGCTTTTGACATCAAAGGGAGAAAAAAGATAATCTAATATAGTAAATTTAATGACCTTTTTAAACGACGTTATAAATCATTTTTCTTAAATGATTTTAATAAATAAGTTCTTCCCTATGAGTTTGTAAATAAACTTTTCAAACGATTTTATTAAATTAGTATTCCGGAAAACTAGCGTATAACTGTCAACAAACATCACATCTATAGAGATAATGCTTATATATTGTTTGGAGATAAAAGAATAGGCCTAACTGTTTTGTTTTTTTTTAAATTTTATCTACTGTTAGTTATATTTATAAGTGCTTTTCACATCAAAGGGAGAAAAAAAGATCTTCTAATATAGTAAATTTAATGACATTTTTAAACGACGTTATAAATCATTTTTCCTAAATGATTTTAATAACTGAGTTCTTCCCTATGAGTTTGTAAATAAACTTTTCAAACGATTTTGTTAAATTAGTATTCCGGTAAACTAACGTATAACTGTCAACAAACATCACATCTATCGAGATAATGCTTATATATTATTTGGAGATAAAAGAATAAGCCTAACTGCTTTTTTTTTTAAATTTTATTTATTGCTAGTTATATTTATAAGTGCTTTTCACATCAAAGGGAGAAAAAAGGATCTTCTAATATAGTAAATTTAATGACATTTTTTAAACGACGTTATAAATCATTTTTCTTAAATGATTTTAATAAATAAGTTTTTCCCTATGAGTTTGTAAATCAATTTTTCAAACGATTTTATCAAATCAGATTTTTCAAGCTATTCCATTTATAAGTGTTCTTAAATAATTTTGCAAATCTGTTGGGTTTTTTTTCACGTGATTTTGTAAGTCAACTTTTTAAATCATTCAATAACTCGTTTTTCCGATGATTTTAAGCATCAAATTTCGCACGATTATAAAAAGTAATTTTCGGATGTTTTGATAAATCAAGAAATTTTTTTTAAAATGACTTTATGATTTTGTTCTTATTATTCCTGTGATTTTATAAATAGCGTTATTGAATTAAAAGCATTGTTTTATATTGTTTTATGTTTCATATTGAAAATTTAGATATTTTATTCTAAGTCATTTCAAATTTAACTTAAAATTACTTTATAAAAAAATACTGTTTCAATGTTTTGTTTGAATCACTTACTTTTTTTAGAATATTTCAGACAGCATTTTTAAACTGTTTCAAATATTTGACTTTCTCTGAATTTAAATGTAATCAGCCTTTTCTTCAGAAATTTACTTTAATCAAATAAAAAACATAAATGAAAAACACCAATAAAATAAAAATATTAGAAGATAAGTAAAAATATCAATGTCTGAAAAATTCAATATTTATAGTAAAAATTCAATTTTTTTGGCGTTAGGGGATTAAATAAATTTTTTTTTAAGAAATTTCAATCTTGACACCAATATATTAATGAATTGAAAAAATTAAACATTTTGTTTCCCACTAAAAAGAGATATAATAATAAGTTATTTCACAGAATATTTCAGAAATTTAAATGAAGTTGGAAAGTAAGTTTGAAGTTTTGAATAAAATTTGAGTTTAATTTCAGGTGATTTGGAAGAAAAAAATGACCTATGCACACTTAATTATAGTTTCGTTCTTTTTGTATATATTAGAAAGTTTAGTTTATTTAGCTAAATAGTTTTGCTTTTATGCCATTTATATTGCTGAATAAAAATAATTCATTGTTCATCTATTACCAATTTTATACTATCAAAAAAACGGGTTGAATCAGAAAAGCATAAAAAAAAGCTTTAAAGCTGTTTAAAAACAACTGTATTAGCTTTGAAAATGTTTTACGGAGCACTTAAAACATTGAAAATTGGTAACTAAAACACATTAAATACATTTCAGAGAATAAAGGTAGCAAAAAGTACTTAAAAATACAACACAGTGAATTATTAAACAGGGATGTAGCGTTTATATAATTCTTCACGGGTTAGTATGAGAAATGGCTTAATTCGAATCAAACACCAACCCTAAATAAAGGAACAACGCTGTTGAAGGAACAACGTGAGGCAGTCTGAAGACGCAACTTACGGAAACGTCTGTGCAGTGCAAATACTATTTTAATTGGAATGATCTGATATACATTGAAAAATATTTTATTATTATTATTGTCACTAGCGCCCTCTGCTGATAAACTTTTAACTAATTCTGAAGTAAAATTAAAATTTAGGTTTTTTAAACAGAACGCAGTAAATCTACTCTGTTTTCTTCCGCTTTTCTTTTATTGATATTTCAAATGGTTGGTCAGTTTTCTGAGCATCCGGTAGAAGACAAAACATTTCGTGTGAAAGAATTAAAAGGAGCAGGAGGAAAAGAATAAATTTTCTTTGTTTATTTAACAAGATAATGATGGGTATTGAACGCATCATTTCATTCGCATTCATGAATTCTTTGTGTTCCCCCCATAACCAAATTTACTTTTTAGTTGTTAAATACAGTCATGCACAAGAACTGTAAGGTTAAGAGGCCGTTACCAACGTAGTGACCGAGATACGTCAGTTTCAGTTGGAAAGTTACGTCCGCAAGTGCAGGGGCGGAACTGGAAAACGGAACATTTGTCTTCAATATCTTTTGTAACTTATCGATGGCGGTAGAAGAAAAAAAATATAGCTGTCACATCAGTCAAGCCGCATTGAATAACCGACAAATAGCTCGACAAAATAAGAGAATATGCCAGGATGGGAAAGAGCGAATGCCACATGTAATTTGTATTTCCCAGGAATGGGTTACTTTATTTAGAGAATATTATGCAATTGTTACTCTTTTCCTTGCCCGTATAATTTAAATTATATAAATTGATTTAACGCGTTGTTGCAACATGAGATTTGTTTATTTTATTGTCATTTGCATCTAACATGTTTTTAAAAAATTACAATTCCTAAAAGTTGTGCTAAGCTTTCAATTAAAGGATTCATTTTTCTTTTTTAAATATAGGATGTTTCTCCTTTTGTTCGTTCTACTTATTAACACTCATAATTGCTTCTTAATCTTCATTGTTTTTCCCCTTAAGAGTATATATTTTCCTACAAAATAAAGAAAATGTTGCTAATAAAATATATAATTGTTGTAATCCTATGTAGCAACAATTTTTCAATAATCTTTACGAAATTAGCGATTTACTGAATTTGAAAATTAATCAAGTGTACTTTTAAAAAAATATATATAAACTTAGGAAATCAGAATACGTAATAATATACGAAGAAATAAAAGAGAAGTAATTTTACTCATTAGCGATAGATGATAACTTTATGCCAACATATTAGTTCATATAGGGAAAAGTTTGAATTAAAATGTTCATATTTTTAAAAATGTCAATATAGATGTTAAGATGAAAAAGCTCACAACTCTCGATCTCTCTTTTTTTTCGAGCACAAGAATATAAAATAAAGATCTCTAAAAATTAAAATTAAAATAAAATTTCCTTCAAAGAAAAAGCCTAAATAATCATAAAAGCAAAAAAAAGTGCGAAAAAATCACTAAAAAGCACTTAAGATCGCAGGGACAATCAGTTAAATTGGAATTTCAAAGAAAAAAAAATCGTGTTAATTTTATGAATAAAAACTATCTATTAGGTTAGTCAAATTTCACACCTTATAGTTGCATTTCTGCAGTCCCCGTCGGTTATTTTTTTTCATAGAAGTAAAAAAAAAATAATAATAATTCTCGAATTTTATTTATTTTTTTTTAAATTTCAGCGCATTTCCTTTTCATTTTTCTACATCTCTTTGAAATTTCAAATCTTATAGTTTTTTGGAGCAAAACAAATTGTTCGCAAAATTAATAAAGAAAATGAAGAAGAAATTAGCACTAAAAATTACAATAACTTTCGAGCAAATTGGAATATAGAAATAAAGCTCGTTCCTTGTCTACAATAATGAAATGACATAAAATCAATTTCAAGTATTTAGTCTCATTTCTGTCGGTGTCACAATGGACCAAGTGACATTTTTTATTAAAAGTGTTGTTGTTGTTTCGAAAGCCGTTTGCCAATCCAGTAAACCTCCTTGGTGAAACCAGGCGCATTTAAAGCAGAGGGTGCATTTTTTTGTTTTTCAGTGACGCTATCTACGGCCAAGAATACGACTTCAGTCACACACATGTCACTACCTGTTTATAGGGTGGGCCCATTCATGCATCCATTCATTCATCCACAGATCAAAATTTTGATATGAACCGAAGAACAATCGGTCAATCTCCTCTTCAGTATGCTCCCAGAGGGATTATTTGTTCCGGAAACATGAAGGACTTTGTGATATGCCAGATTTAACGTGCACCAGTCACTAAGTATTGAGAGAAACTTTCCTTCATGGAGGACTTCCATTTGTTGCATCAATTATACTTGTAGTACAAGCACAGATATCAACCAGACTATCCCTTCCCATATATGTATCCCAAACATAGTAGATAAATCCTCCACGAAGTCAAATTTGCCATAATACTTGATCCAGGAGATCCCTTGTCTTGTTGATTTTGTTCAAAATTACGAGGATTAACATTAGTTGTCGTAAACCCGAAAATTGGGTCAATTGTTCAACAACGGTTATAAAATAAAAAATTAATAACAACAAAGTTTTATTTTAATTCAATCGTACTCCCTATACTATCCCCTCCTCGTACATATTTCTAAGCATTTTTGTAATTTTGTCTTATAGTTTTTCTTCAACAAAAGGAAATCAAAATTTAAAGTTCAACATCCAAAACAGCGACTATTGCAGAAGCTCTTACGGTTCTTTAATTACAAGATGCAAACTATTTAGATACAAACGAGAAAATTAAAAGATACAAACTGTGCTCCATTACTTTTACCATTACTTTTTTGCATAAATTTTGTATTGAATTTGAACTTCATTAACTGATAATTATTTCCTTATACCTAAGCTATTAANTTAATGAATTGAAAAAATTAAACATTTTGTTTCCCACTAAAAAGAGATATAATAATAAGTTATTTCACAGAATATTTCAGAAATTTAAATGAAGTTGGAAAGTAAGTTTGAAGTTTTGAATAAAATTTGAGTTTAATTTCAGGTGATTTGGAAGAAAAAAATGACCTATGCACACTTAATTATAGTTTCGTTCTTTTTGTATATATTAGAAAGTTTAGTTTATTTAGCTAAATAGTTTTGCTTTTATGCCATTTATATTGCTGAATAAAAATAATTCATTGTTCATCTATTACCAATTTTATACTATCAAAAAAACGGGTTGAATCAGAAAAGCATAAAAAAAAGCTTTAAAGCTGTTTAAAAACAACTGTATTAGCTTTGAAAATGTTTTACGGAGCACTTAAAACATTGAAAATTGGTAACTAAAACACATTAAATACATTTCAGAGAATAAAGGTAGCAAAAAGTACTTAAAAATACAACACAGTGAATTATTAAACAGGGATGTAGCGTTTATATAATTCTTCACGGGTTAGTATGAGAAATGGCTTAATTCGAATCAAACACCAACCCTAAATAAAGGAACAACGCTGTTGAAGGAACAACGTGAGGCAGTCTGAAGACGCAACTTACGGAAACGTCTGTGCAGTGCAAATACTATTTTAATTGGAATGATCTGATATACATTGAAAAATATTTTATTATTATTATTGTCACTAGCGCCCTCTGCTGATAAACTTTTAACTAATTCTGAAGTAAAATTAAAATTTAGGTTTTTTAAACAGAACGCAGTAAATCTACTCTGTTTTCTTCCGCTTTTCTTTTATTGATATTTCAAATGGTTGGTCAGTTTTCTGAGCATCCGGTAGAAGACAAAACATTTCGTGTGAAAGAATTAAAAGGAGCAGGAGGAAAAGAATAAATTTTCTTTGTTTATTTAACAAGATAATGATGGGTATTGAACGCATCATTTCATTCGCATTCATGAATTCTTTGTGTTCCCCCCATAACCAAATTTACTTTTTAGTTGTTAAATACAGTCATGCACAAGAACTGTAAGGTTAAGAGGCCGTTACCAACGTAGTGACCGAGATACGTCAGTTTCAGTTGGAAAGTTACGTCCGCAAGTGCAGGGGCGGAACTGGAAAACGGAACATTTGTCTTCAATATCTTTTGTAACTTATCGATGGCGGTAGAAGAAAAAAAATATAGCTGTCACATCAGTCAAGCCGCATTGAATAACCGACAAATAGCTCGACAAAATAGAGAATATGCCAGGATGGGAAATAACGAATGCCACATGTAATTTGTATTTCCTAGGAATGGGTTACTTTATTTAGAGAATATTATACAATGGTTACTCTTTACCTTGTCAGTGTAACAGATAATTTTAATTATATAAATTGATTTCACGCTTTGTTGCAACATGAGATTTGTTTATTTTATTGTCATTTGCATCTAACATGTTCTTAAAAAATTACAATTCCTAAAATTTGTGCTAAGCTTTTAATTTAAGGATTCATTTTTCTTTTTTAAGTATGTTAGGATGTTTCACCTTTTGTTCGTTCTACTTATTAACACTCATAATTGCTTCAAAATCTTCATTGTTTTTTTCCTCTTGAAAGTTTCCTCCACAAGTTTGAAATTTTCCTCCACAAATAAAGAAAATGTCGCTAATAAAATATATAATTGTTGTAATCCTATGTAACAACAATTTTTCAATAATCTTTACGAAACTAACGATTTACTGGATTTGAAAATTAATCAACTGTACTTTTAAAAAAATATATATAAACTTAGGAAATCAGAATACGTAATAATATACGAAGAAATCAAAGATAAATAATTTTACTCACTAGCGATATATAGATAACTTTATGCCAACATATTAGTTCAAATGGGGAAAAGTTTTTAATGTTCATATTTCATATTTCATATAATGTCCATATTTTTAAAAATGCCAATATAGATGTTAAGATGAAAAAGCTCACAACTCTCGATCTCTCTCTTTTTTTAGCACAAGCATATAAAATAAAGATCTCTAAAAATTAAAATTAAAATAAAATTTCCTTCAAAGAAAAGGGCTAAATAATTATGAAAGCAAAAAAAAAGCGAGAAAAAAAATCACTAAAAAGTACTTAAGATTGCAGGGACAATCAATTAAATTAGAATTTCAAAGAAAAAAAAATTGTGTTAAATTTATTAATAAAAACTGCCCTTTAAGTTTGTCAAACTTCACACTTTATAGTTGCATTTCTGCAATCCCTGTCAGTTATTATTTTACTAGAAGTAAAAAAAAAAATAATTCTCGAATTTTATTATTCTTTAAAATTTCAACGCATTTCCTGTTCATTTTTCTACATTCCTTCAAAATTTCAAATCTTATAGTTTTTTTGCAGCAAAACAAATTGTTCGTAAAATTAATTAAAGCAAAAAGAAAGAACAAATTTGCAAAAAATTAGTTCCAAAAATTACTATAACTTTCGAACAAATTGGAATTTAGAAATGAAGCGCGTGCTTTGTCTACAAATGAAATAACATCAAGTCAAACTTCAAGTATTAAGTCTCATTTCTGCAGGTGGCAGAATAGACCGACTGGCATTTAATTTACAAGTGTTTTTTTTCTAATGTCGCTTGCCAATCCCGCAAATCTACTTGGTGAAACAAGTCGAATTTAAAGCAGAGGGTGCATTTTTTGTTTTTCAATGACGCTATCTATGGCTAAGAATACGACTTCAGCCGCACTCAGTTCACAGCCCGTTTATAGGGCGGATCCATTCATAAATCCATTCATTCATCCACAGATTAAAATTTTGATCTGAACCGGAGAATGATCAATCTCCAATTCAGTAAGATCCCAGAGATATGATTTGTTATGGGAACATGGAGAACTTTGCGATCTGACAGATTTAACCTGCACCAGTCATTAAGTATTGAGAAAAACTTTCCTTCGTGGAGGACTTATCAATTACACTTGTAGTACAAACATATATGGGTGATTCTCACGAAACATGAAATTCACTGTCCCTTGCTCCAAAATCTAATACTATAATACTAAAAGAACTTTTTTTTAAAAACAAATTAATGAATAACATTGCTGTTAGTATTTTAAAATGACTTTGCACTAGCATTGACTGTTTTGTATACTTAAAATTTTTTTTATTGAATATCAAAATGTCTTTTTCCGGGCATGTCCCAAACAATATTTCCAATAATAACTAGCTTCAAAACTTCCCATACATTTTTCAAAATAAAATTTTTTTTTTATCTTATCCTATGTAAGCATTTCTGGAATATACGCAGAGGGTATTGTTTACTAAAACTTCGTTTAAAATAATTTTTTTCTGTCAATAATTTGTTTGTCCCATGAAATCTGTCATTTTCCTGGCTACTTTTATTTAGTGATTTATAACCAAAATAGATAGCGCCAGGAATCAATATCTTATGTCAATAGATTGATTAGATACCCTCCTATCTGAACATGTCTTGTTGCATGAATAAAGAGCCAATTTTCTGGTTCAAAATCTATTTCAAAAATTTTTCCAAGGAGAGTAGGTTTTTATGCTGTCATTTTCCTGGCTTCTTGAAATCTTTAATTACAAAAACTACATAGATTTATCTGAGTTATTTAAAGAAATACTGTTATTTTCTGCAGAATATAAACGTCTTCGGCCAAAATATTAAAGTAAAGTTATATGCTATAAAATAGCGAATTTGTCATTATCCTGGCTGTCATTTTCCTGGCTTATGAATGCCAGGACATTGAAGTGTTACCAGAAATTCTTTTTAACTGCTAATACTGTAAAGAGGGAAAGCAAATATTAACCTAATACCAAGTTTATGTATGATTGTAATATGCTTGGATATAATCAAAGTTATTTATTTATTTAATGATTGATCACAATTTTATTCTGTACATATCAGCAACAAAATTTTTGTTGTTTCCTTCTACAGGGATTAAAAGAATTAATTTAAGCAATTTATGGTCCATCTAACATAAAGGCGTAAGTTGAGTTACTTACCATTAACTTAAAAGGACTTTTTTTTAAACTTCTAAGCTAATATGCCATTTTCCTGGTGACATTTAGTGTTTGGTGAATTTTCATTTTTTTTCTCGAGCAAATGTCAATAAACTACACTGCTGTCTATAAGATATTAATAAGTGTAGCTAAAGAAGTATACAAAAAAGTTTTTAGATTGTTTTGAAGACTTCAAATTTGAAGACATTTTTTGGTCCGAATTGTCATGTTTCGTGAGAATCACACATATATCAACCAGGTTATATCGGCCAATATATATGTTTGTGTCACAAATATAATAAGTCCTCCACGAAGGCATATTTCTCCCAATACTAGATCCAGGAGATACCTTGTTTTCTGGATTTTGTTCGAAGTTATAAGGATACGCAGTTGAACATTAGTAGTCATGAACATAAGACTTGGGTCGATTGTTCAACGATGGTTTTAAAATAAAAAGTATAATTGATAAAAACAAATCTTTATTTTTTTTCCATCGTACTCCCTATACAAATTTCTAAGTATTTTTGTTATTTCAAGTTTCTAAGTCTTAAAGTTTTTATTTTATTTTATTTTATTCTACTTGCAATTCGTTCCCCCATTCAAAATTTTTAGTGTACTTTATTATTTTACTTGCAATTTGTTTTCCTACCAACTTAATTTAATTATCCTACTTGCAATTTGTTTTTCTTGCTGCTGTGCACTTAATTTTAATCATACTCTCAATTTTCTTTAACCTTTCTAGATTTAGTAGCGCATTTTATTATCCTACTTACAATTTATTTCCCTACTTACATTTTGCTATTCAGTGCACAAAAAAATAAACGGACCAACCTGAACTACTTTTTATCCAATCAATGGATCTCCACGTTCTAATGGTTCAACAACATGTTATTAACTATATGCGAATTATTTAATGCAAGCGATATTTCAAGTTACGAAATCAGACGCAAAAACGTACTTTCTTTGAATAAACATATCATTTTTTTTTGATGGATTCGAATTTTTATCCCCAAGATATAGGGATGAACCCCAATCTGGGAAATACAGTCCCCATAGTTTGGCCAGGAAAGTTATACAAAGTTCACATCCTAAAGGATGTTAATTTTACTTTTTGCGGATTTATTAAAATGTCGAGAAATGTTTTATTGAGTGGAATTTTTTTTACACGCAATTAAAAAACTAATTCATCCAGAGATAATTCAACTCTAAAAATAATTTTTATTAAATAATTATTTTCTTCATTATTTTATTTAATAGAGTAGAATCAATTTAAAATTGTACGCCATACAATTTTTTGCATCATTTTAAAGAAGGCAATTTTACATTGGAAATTGCAGAATTTGAGCGAAATCGGTTGAATAGTTCCTGAGAAATCAAATTTTAAATGCACGACTTTTTGAAATTCGATTTCTCGGAAACTATTCGATCAATTTCGTTCGAATTTTGTAATTTATCATTAAACATTGCATTCTTTAAAATTATGTCAAAAATTGTAAACCCTAAAATTCAATATTTTTGATAATTATTAAATAAAAATAATAAAACATAATAAATATTTATTTAAAGTTATTTTTTTGCATTGCATGAAATTATCTTTTGATAAATTAATTTATAATTGGGTGCAAAAATTATTCAATTCGCGGAAGAAGTTCTCGAGATATGGTGAAAAGCACAAAAAGTAAAATTAACATTAAGGGGACCAAACTTTGGACCGCACTCCTGACGAAACTATTGGGACCACAGTAGGAGTCAGAACTCCGAAACTCTAGGGAAAAAAAAAGATATGCATATTCAGAGAAAGTACGTTTGCACTAATTAGCATATTTAAGATCAATCGCTTGAACAATTAAGAATAAGTCCTAAAACGTGAATATTCAACCATTCGATCAAAAGTTATTCATGGTGGTTTGTTTTTATTTTGTGCACTGTACTCTTCAATGTCCAACTCGATAGAAGTTTCTCTGCTTAAATTTGGCCGGGCACTTTCTTATCCTATTTGAACTAGTTGGAAAAATTCATTACTTTGTAATTTGAATTCATACTTGGATTTTGTCTTTAATTTTATTAGACTGTATTGTTTTTTATTCTTTTTGAATATTTTCGTATTTAGAAATATAAATAAGACTTAATGTAGAAAAATGTTTCAGAGAAAAATAACTAATAGAAAAAAAGTCATTAAACTTTCTTATTCTCCAAAAAATATTAATTGCTAAAAGATATAGTAGTAAGAGTTAATATGAAATCTGATAGCTAGTTTTTAGTTTATCTTCAATTTGCCACCACTTTTAATTTTTTTAAGTTTCATTAAGTAAATCAACGTAAATTAATCACAAAAAACTGTACCTTCACGTTGTATTGTTTACACACACACGCACACACACACACACACACACACACACACACACACGCGCACACACATATACACACACANCACACACACACACACACACACACACACACACACACAAATAGATTAATAGGAATATAGAAAAAGACGGATATATATATTCGTCTTTTTCTATATTCCTATTAATCTATTTTCAATTTAAAATTTTTTTTAAAGTATTCGAGACACTCTTTACAATTTTTTTCTGTTTTTTTCATTTCTTCGAAATTTATTCCAAGATTTCCAAATGGTTTTCATAAAATAAATGACCGAAGATGCAAAGCTTGAGAGCTAAAAATGAATTTCTGTGAATTATAAATGTATATAAATGAATAAATAAAACTTATAAATAAAAACACTGACAGATCTAGTTCTAAAGTTTTTTAAATTTGAATTTATTTGAATAACACTACATTGTTAGAAGACTGTAGAGTGTACAGTTTGAAATGCAGCAGTAAATAAAAGAAAACAAAAACTTTTTAGATTTTCTTACATTAGTTCTTGAAACAGTTCTCGGTTTCAAATTATGTTTGATACATTAAAGGAATGAAATTCTGCATAACTATCTTGTTTAAACACCATCAAAGAACACAAAATTCTGAAATGTTAAGCCTATTATAATGTTTTCTCTGAAAATAAAGAGTACAACAGACTAAGAAAGTTTTTATTTTCCTATATTTAAAATAACTTGTACGTACATTATTATCTAGGGACTTATAAATAATTTATAATTACTCATATATTTAGCTTAAAAATGATTTGCTTATTTCTTCAATGGATTTCCCTTTTGTTTCAGGTAGATAAAGCACACCAAAAATAGTACCTGCAAACGAAAAAAATCCAAAAGTCCAGTATAATCCATAATACCCAATATAAGTTACTAAAATATCAAAACTCTTTGTGACAATGAATCCAAAAATTGATAAAGATACGATACTCATAGTCAATACAGCACTTCTATAATGAATCGGCACTAATTCTGGTGGCATCACGATTCCACAAGGGCCGAAACCAAACGAGAAAGCTGTAATATAGAGCAATAATCCAGCCAACGGAATCCATTCTACAGCACTTACATCGTACTCACGTTTCTGGAAAAGCTTAAAAGCTCCTAGAATTACCAACGATAGAGTCATCATGCTCCCAGACGATATGAATAATACACGCCGACCTAATTTATCTATAAACACAGTGCTAAAAATCGTGGCAGCAACTTGAACAGCAGCAAAAATTGTTGCAGATGTTTGTGGATCCATGGATCCTCCTGAGTTTTTAAAGATTTCGACAGTGTACGAGGTTACTGCGTTGATTCCTGAAAATTGCTGGAAGAAAAAAATGGCTATAGCAATCGCCGTCGGCTTATAAAGAGTTGGATCTTTAAAACTAGCAATTGAGATCCCTAACTGAGATTGTTCCTGCTGGTTCTTGGACAAGTTAAGAAACTCTGCTTTAAAATCAGAGTTTCTTCCCCTGAGGAACTTTAAACTTCTTATAGCTTCTTTTTCGTTTGAGTTTCTAATTAACCACTGAGGAGATTCTGGCATGAAGAACATTAAGCAAGTAGATATGGTTAGTAAAATGGCAGATATCATGGCCATCCACGACCATCGGAGTCCAAAGCCAAAACAAGCCATGATAAGTACACCAATGACATAAGCCAGTTGGAACCCAGCTGCTATGATTCCACGATTTTCCACAGTAGCGATTTCAACACAATATGCAGGAATAACGACTGAGGCCATTCCATAGCTGAATCCTGTAAGTAATCGACCACAATATATCCATGTTAATGTAGGGGCATAGACTACCATTAACCAGCTGATAAGGTATGGAGTAGAGAGGCATATGATGACGGCTTTTCGACCATACTTATGGGATAAGAAACCTATAAAAACAAGAATTTTATGAGGATCAAATAAAGTAAGAAAAAACAACGCCTAAAAATACAAAAATAATGCAATTAATATAGACAGTTAGTCGGTTTTGCGCTGTAACAAGCGCCATCATCAGTGTTAAAATCCTGATTCTGTAATGTATTTCTTGCAGTACCGAAAAAATTCCGTTATCTATATTTTTGACGCATTACACGCATTTTCTTTTTTATTTATGGCTATAGCAAAAAGATACTCTTTTTTATAGGGATTTTGCAAGAAGTTTTATTATTTGCAACATTTAATTGCACAAAATATAAAGGATTCCAAGATTTGGATTATTTCATTTGTAATTAAAATAGTTCTTTAAATATAATGTGTGATGGTCTGATGGTTGGTAAGGATACGGACATAATGGTAAGATCCGAAGTGAAAATTATGCTTTGATTTACCATCATATCGGAAACTCCTTTTCTCAAATGCTCTTTGACACGTAACAAGATTTTATGGATGTATCATTTAAGTCATACAAGAAAAATTGAAAGATGAATAATAAACTATTACACAAAATTAACAATTTATTAATATAACGTTACTGTTATTAATTGTGGATATACAATTGCTCAGTATCTTTAATGATGCATACAATTGTATGAAAAGTAATTCATTTTTATTCCTTAACCCTTCGTCCAAGACTAGATTTTCTAAACTTTATTTAATAATTCGACAGATATCTTTTTTGGATTGTTTTGTACCAAACTACGCCGATTAAAAATAAAATAAAACAATAAACCTTGATTTTATATAAATGCGTATTTTTTGTAACATTCATACTTATATTTTTTTGAGAAATATCTTTATTTTTAAAATAACTATCGTAGTTTTATGTGAATAAACGCTTAAGAAAAGATAAAAACTAAAACAGGTTAAAAAAAGTGTATTACTAAATTTTTAGAGCCTCGCTATTGTAATATCTTTAATAAAATACCTGCTTATGTTTTAACTTCACCCTAAAACTATTATGAACTTTAAATACAAAATTTTATTGGTTAACACAATTTATGAAATATATCTATAGATTTTTATAAATTATCTATACATAATTTTAAAAAAAACCAATGATTTGTGGGATTTCAATTGATATTAAACCAGGGTTTAAGCTGAGTCTAAAAATTCATTAGCAAAAAAGCTAAAATCTGAAAAAAAGTTTTAGCAAAATGCTAAAATGCCATTAGGCTTATAAAATTACTTTATATCAAACAAGTACTGTAAGTTATCTGACAAAGAATAGCTTAATGTACAAGAATATCAAAAAGAATACCTATAACAAAAAAAAACACATTTATTATTTATCAAAACATTTTGGTTTATAATTAACAATCTTCCTTTCTTTCATGTTTGCCCATTTTACAAATGCTTCTTGAAAGTTAAATGCACTTTCAGGGCCCTCAATATTAATCATTAACAAATTGTTTACATGGTTGATTAACAACCTGTTTCGAATATTAGTTTTAATCAAATTAAGGCAGNCCCTGGAAAATGTATTTGTATTAATAATGTATGTGAATGCGTCATAATGTAATTTCAGAAGAGAAACAAATCATTTGATATTCACAAGAGACGTACCTTGACATAACCTTAAATCCGTCGCATTGTCCGTGGGATTGTTTTCACTCATTTTTTACAATTGTTATCCACTAAGTTTGAAAGTAAAAAATACTATCCTAATAAATTGTATGTGTATCAAAACAAACTAAAAAAATATTTATAGAAAAACAATACTTTTATTATTTTTATGCTAGTGAGAACCAAAACAATCTGGAAATGAATGCGGGAAAACTGGATCCTACCACGTGATTTCCCGGCCAATAAAAATGTAGCGTTAAACGTTTAACGCAACCTTGTTGGAAGTCGCATAAGAAGTATAACTTCAAAAACTTGTATTACTAAATATTTAGAGCCTCGTTATTGTTATATCTTTAATAAAATACCTGCTTATGTTTTAACTTTGTCGTAAAACTATTATGAATTTTAAATGCAAAACTTTATTGGTTTATACAATTTATGAATTGCATAAATTATTGATTTATGCAAATTATTTATACATAATTTTAAAACAAACAATGATTTGTGGGATTTCAATTGATATTAATCTAATATTCAAAGTTAAAATTCCAGTAAAAAAATTCACTTATGCAATTATTTTATATGCATTAAGTTCCAATATCTCTTAGAATCGTAGATTTCGGCCAATTTAATATGTTTTAGAAAATTTCGGACTATTAGTCTGAGACAGTTTTGGACCCTAAATCCCATATGTCCAGTCCAAAATCAGTTTAAGAGGTCTGAAACCTAAACCCTGATCACAATTTAAACAAGTTTAAAGATCAAATACAGTAGTGAACAAAGAGTGTAACGATTTCTCTTCATTTTATGCGATTTAAATGTTAAGCTGGAAAAGTTAAATATCTAAAAATGCCTTTATTTTAAAATAAAAAGGTATGTAAATCAAAATAATTATTTTCCCTATGTAAACGTAGCAAAAAATAGACCTTTAATCCAGAAATATTTTTGCGACTTCGCTTAAAACAGCATATTTATTTATTTTAGCATTATTCAAAAAATATCTCGACAGCATTAAAAAAAAAGAAAATTCTAGTTTACTTCAATAAAAAGAACTTTTTAATTACTGTGAATTTTTTGTAAACCTTTCAAAAGAATTATGGAGGATTTTTGGAGGATTATCAGGTCTTAGGTACATTGCCTTACAGAAGGTTAAAAGGTGCACAAAAGGAGAACAAAAGTATTTAGTTCATAAAGCAGAGCAAAAAAAGTGAATACTTTAAAAATTTTTGATTCGTCAGACCCCATTAGTTCAGACAAAAAGTGGTTAAAAGTTTTGACCCGTAGATGATAATTAAATTTTTGCATATTTCACATTTTTTCTGATCCTGTTTATCCAAAAATAATTCCATACTAAGAAAATATTCTTTTTTTAAATTATTTACTATTTTTTATTATTTACTATATTAGTGATAGAAAAGTTTTTTGAATTGGCAAGTATACCAATAAGTACATAAACTCAATGCACGTAATTTTGAATGACAAAATACAAAAGTTTAGGAAAATCTCTGAAAATATAAAAATTTAAGAATGAGTCTTCTTCGAGATGGCAACATACGCAAAACGTGAAATTAACATTAAAACATTATTATAACGTTCGACTGCTCTCCCGACTTAATTAATTGGACCCTATTTTCCAGGTTGCAGCTCCCCTCCATTATTTAAAGAATCCGAATACGACAAAGAACAGTTACGTTTATTCATAGAAAGCACATTTCAGTATACAAGAAAGGAACAACTATTGCCCAAGCATCTCGTTGCTCCATCTCTCTGCACTCATTTAAATTGCTGGTCGGAAACCAATTCCGGAACATGCTTTCAGAGAATTTCCGTAAAAGAAATATACATAAAACCTGGTTCAACCATATTTTAACTATGCAAGCTTTGTCGCCTTGGGGAGGACATGGACCTGCCCCATATTTCCGTCTGTCCTGCGCTCATCTCCACTACTGTGCGTGGACGCCATTGGGAGGCTAGGGCCCGTATGGGCTAAGCATGTCACTATGCACTCAATTCTATTTATCTCTTTTGGTCTTGTTTTTCTTGTTATTTTATCCTTTTTGTTCTTTTAAATTGGCCTGACATTTGAAAAAAAAATTTTCAGTATCTTATTTTGTAATTTAAAATATTTATGATCACATCATATTTAAGGTTGTGCCTTCGAACTAATAAAATTGTATGTTAGTACGTGAAAACTCAATCGTTAGGTCAAAAATTAATAAAATATTCCGTTTTTTTTCTAATATTTTTCACTCTACAGTGTGCAAAATAAAAAACAGACCACTCTGAATAACTTTTGCTCTAATGATTGATCACGTTCTAGGACTCAATTTCAATGGTTCAAGAGGGAAACTCTGAATACTCTTCTTTTTTTCGACGGATTCGCATTTCTGACCACCAAAATATGAATGATAGCCTTAATCTGGGAAATATAGTCCTAATAACTTGGTCAAGAGAGCAGTCCAAAGTTTGGACCTCTTAATGTTAATTTTACTTTTTGCATATTTCGCAATACCTCTGGAACTTTTAAAATGGATTGAAAAATTTTCACTCACAATTATAAAAATCATTTACCCAAAGATAATTTCAAGTAAACAAATTATTTTTAGTAAATATGTAATGTTGACTATTTTATTTAATAATGGTCTAAAAAATTATGAATTGTAAGGTATACATTTTAGAGAATTTAATTTTATATTTCAAAATACAAAATTTGAGCGATATTGGTCGAATAGTTTCTGAGAAATAAAATTTTAAAAATACGTCTTCTTTGAAATTCGATTTCTCAGGAACTATTCGTTCGATTTCGCCCAAATTTTGTATTTTACTGTTTAAAATTACATTCTTTGAAATGATGTAAGTTGCACATGTTACAATTCAAATTTTTTTAGACAAATAATTAATAAAATGATAAAAAAATGATAAATATTGATTGAAAAAAATATTTTTTGCATGGAATTATCTTTGGATATGCGAATTTAATTATAAAATGGTGAGCAAAATTTTTCAATTCGCTTTAAAATGTCTCAAAACATGATGAAATACTCAAAAAGTAAAATTAACATTAATGGATACAAACTTTGAATTGCTCTCCTGATCAAACTATTGGGACTATATAACCCATATTGAGGCTATCATTTATGTTTTGGTTGTCAAAAATCCGAATCCGTCGGTTAACAAAGCGTTTAATCTGAGAAAGTACATTTTTGCGTAAGATTTCGTAATTTAAAATATCCCCTGCACTCATAAATTAGTATATTTAGCATATTAGATAGCAACCCCTCAAACCTTTACGATTGAGTCCCAGAACGTGAAGATCCGATCATTAGATCAAAAGTTATTTTTAATATTCCTAATATTCATCAGCGTCACTAACTATATATATATATATATTTCTCTTACACGGCGACGAAAAAAAGCCTCATTACAACTCCCCGAATGGCAACGATAGAAAAACGACCAATGATTGCCGCTAAAAATGTCACATGCCAAATCTAGATAAGATGGCTCAACATATAGCGCTTTTAAAAACGGAAACTGAAAGAACCAGAGAGAACATAAGCTAGGCAGAAGTGAGTAGTCTTTGTCGACAGTTCCCTATTTTAGTATTTAGTCGAAAGCGCTTTTTTCACAAATTTATATATTACGAACTTATTTGGCGATTTTTGATTTATATTACGAATTTATTTGTTTATGCAGGTTTTTCCATTGTAATTCACTTATTTCAATTTTTAATAGACTTAANAGCACTTTACGGTAGCACAGTTTAACGAGGACCAATACCGCACACCCTCGGTTCCTACGCAGACTTAAGTTTTTATACTATAGCTCATTTCTAATAGGTTTAACGAATTACATGACATTTATTTGAATTCAAGTTTATTTTAATGACTTAGTATTTACTGAAAAGATGTAATTTTTTTTTGAAAAAAAAGTTGTCATATGGATTTGAAAGATTGTTTTGAATTCTTAGGTACATTGCAAATGCACAAAATTCTAAGTTAGTAGCGAGCGAAGCAAACCATATAAGATTACGTAGCAATTTTCGGGGGTTGGCGAGCGTTAGCGAGCAGGGGGAGCAGCCCACTGGTATATTTTATTACAGTCATTAGTATATTTATAGAATCCTGCAAATGTATTTTATAATTATTCGTCTTTATGCTAATTTAAGTATCATTTTTACAACAGACATCAATGAAAATTCCAAATCAGTTACGTAATCTTTCTTTTTCATTGATTGAGTGCTATTTTTAGTAGAAACTAATGGACTTGATTTCCTAATCCTTTTCCGATAACTTTTACCAGCGAAAATTGTAATAGTTGGGTTACGGCCGTATTCTCTTATAATTAACATGATCTAAAATACGCCGTTTAGTGATACATTTACTTCCCTCCCCTTTAATTCATAAGACATTTATTGTGAAAACGTAGAAAGTAATTTGAAATTCATAGAGTTTGTGCTGTTGGCAAGTGTACCGAAATTACTAGTTAAATCTGTACTTTGAGATGGAACCTTTACATTTAAATTTTCTATGAGCAGGTTTGTTTTATAGTACATTTTACTTAACTATTGATATCTATAGGTCTGTTTAGATTTTTAAGAAAATGTTGATGTTTGTTGATGTAAGTTAAAGATGTTTTCGAAGATGTTGTAGATGATCTGAGGATTGTTTACTAAATTGCTTCTGTATGCATTGAAAAATTCAGAATTAATAGCTTTAAAGACTTAAATAACTTTCTAAAACCCAGCGTATAATATGCATGGCAACATTTAGTTTAATGTTAGTACAATGACAACATTTAATTAAAAAAAACAAGATTAATTAAGATTAAGAAAAAATTAAGATTTAAGATTAAAAAAGAGCGGGAAAAGTACTTATGCTTTTAGGCAGTAAAATCTGAAAATTGATTGTTACAAAATGGTTATCTATGTTGATATATACTTCAATTTAACTTCATTGGTCAGTATTTTGAATTAAAATGAGTGATTATAAGAAAGTTAAGATACGGAAGTTAAAAATTACAATTAACCATTTGCAAAGATTTTAGGCGTTTAAAATTCTTATTATTTGAGTCTAGTGGATTTTTCCTTGTGGCAAAATCCACTAAAAAATGCTAAAACTTAAAATGTATCAAAATTTTTATGGAATTATTGAAAGCAGCTAAAATAAAGTTTAGTCGCTGAATTTTTTTAACAGAAAAATATTTCAACGGATTTATGAGTTTAAGTTTTCTTTCTTTTAAACTGTATATTAGTAAAAAAACGCTTTTTCTACCAATATTTAAAGGGTCGGGTCTCATGAGTTTATCCCTTTGACACAAATGGGACCTCTTATATATTTTTTTCTGTCTCTCTAATTACAAGTAGAAATATATTTTGGTACATTTAATTATAAGTCTAGTAGTTACTAAAAAAATCTGTTAGATTATTGGAATTATATTTATACTTAAATATAAAATCCAAAAAGAGTAAGACTTTTTTTTTCATTTATGTTCAAAAATTTATCAGTAATTAATTTTATAAATTAAAGAAATTTCAATGATGTATAACTGTTTCTCTGAGTTCCAAATGACTGTAAATAAGTTCAAATTTGAAAAATTATTGTTCGGAAGTAAGCCGTGTTAAGAAGATCTTACTTTTAACGTAGAAAAAGACACAAGTGTTTCGTGCTATTTTTCATAACCAAAAATTATTAAAAGGTTAAACATGTTATTTTTCACTTATTTCTATCAATACAAAATAATGAAAAAAATATTAAAAATATGTTTAATGAAAATTCTATGGCAAAGAGTTAAAGCCTACTGCATGTAAGTTCTTTAGTATGACTCATCTTTTTACTAAAATGGTTTTTAAATTGCTCATTAAGCAATCTTTTAGGATTTTAGGTATTTTCATATTTAGTGTATAATTCCAATATAGTACTATTTGGATTCTGAAACCGTTTGCTCGATGTGCATTTATCCAATATATATATGTATTTTTATTATATTTCATTATATACTACTATTCCTTTGTTCTGCAAACATATTTATTCATTTCTATGTATTTATTCTACATCCAATTATTCTATATTGAAGTATTATTTTTTTGTTTCGAAATACATTTCAAATTTTTTTTGATTGACCAATTTTCCACAATTTTCAGCTTCTGAATTTTAAACATTGTATTTATCTACGCTATCCTATATTTACTAAGTTTCAAGTCTGTGTGGAGAATCAGTTTTTAATTAAGGAACTTTCAAAAGTTAAATATGATATTAAAAAAATGCAATACAAATAAACAAATAAATAAATAAAATCAAATGGATCAATTACAAAATAAACATTATTTATGTTTTCAGGTTGTATCATTTTCCTTTTTTAATCAAGTTGAAATCAATATATTAGTTAAAAATTAAATATTTTTATTTATTGTCATGTACAAAATATTCTCATATTTTATTACAAGTATTAGAGTTAAATAGATTTTATTGTTCCGGAAGTTAGTTGAAACACTGTAAAAAATTTTTAAAGGTTTATTTTATTCTATATTTATTTAAAAAAATTTCATTTTTAATGAATTTCTAATAAAGAAAGAGAAATTAAAGATACGGATCCCTTTTAATTAAGTTTATTACTAGCTGAATACCCGTTCTTAGTACGGGTTGTAGAAAAATTTTTTTCAGTAAAGTAGTACTGAACAACACTACAAAATCATACATGGAACTGAAAAAAAAAGGCAGACACAATTAATAAAGCTTAAAATAATTTTCAATCATTTATTTAAATTATTATCATTTGTTGCCCTTCTAGGTGGTTTTACGTTATTAAATCGTAGATAAAACGTTTTTTGTAGTTCATCTCATCAGAATATAGATTTACTGAACTCCAGTCTCATTTGTCATGATGTGCACTGCTCGCGACCTACTCAGCCAAATTTACCACTATCAAGTAATTTTTTCCAGTACCTTTCCTTTGAGTGAGGCCGTAAGACACCCCTCAGTAGCGGTATTACAGCTGCTCAGTAATTTCATTAATTACCAAATATATCAGTATAATAATTTTATCGGTGGTTGCAAACTGAAGCCGAAACTTTAAAAACTAATAGATTTCTGATAAGATGTTAACTTGGTTTTTAGAGCATGACCAGTGGTGGAGAAAATTTATTTTAATTCTCATTCATTAAAATATTAATACACTATCTTTTATATCCCTGGAAAATATATTTTCAGAAACTACGTAAAATCCGTTGTGGAATTCTTATTAAAACTACACCAATTACTTAAATACCAGTAGTATGTATTACCGAAATTAATTAAGCGTTAACTGCGTATGATGAATTTTTCTTCTTCTTAAGCAATAAGCACTTTTTAATACATAAGTTATTCTTTTATCTCAATTAATAAATTTACTGATATTAATTAATCAATTGTGTCAATAATAGTACCTTTACTCAATAAATTTTTCGTTTTAGTCAATAGCTTATTTCCTTTATTTAATATGCCTATGTTACCGAAGTAAGTTGAGCATCATTGGCGTAAATAATAGTGCGGCGATTTTGTGTAATTCTCCTAAACGAATTAGCACCACTTTGCTATTAATTTTGCCTTTCAATGCTAGTTACATACTATTGCAATAACTATATTTTTTCCTTTCAATTTTCGTTGATTTTTAACTATTTACTTTTATCCCAACATATTTAAAAGATATACTATGAACAAAATAAAAACGTGGTATCAGATATCCTTAGAAATATCAATTTGGTAAGGTAAACCATACATGCTACCACGTTAAATTTAATCACTGAATTTATCCGGCATAAAAAAATAATTAAATATTAAAGTAAGTATTAAAAATTTTTTGATTGTATAGAGCTGCAAGCAAGCAAATATCAGTGATGTTATAATTAAAATATTTATAAAAAAAACAGAATCGTCTATAGTGTAATTTAAAACAATAGCTAAAGCGTAACAAATCAGAAAAATCCATTTCGTTTTCTGCTCTAATCGTCCGAACGGTTTGCAGTAGAATATTCTAATTTCAGCAGTAACCTTCTCCCTGCTTCGAGCTATCAGTATGCCAAATTTCCTTGCTCTCAGTCGGATAATTTGGGAGTCTATATTGGCCACACAGACAAAAAATACATTATTTTTTTAATATTTTTGGATAATAAGTTTAACTATTGTAACTTTATCAAATATGATTAAAGAAATGAATGATTTACATAATTTTCAAATTCTAAACACAAAAAGTGTAAATCATGCAATGTAATCTGTCATTGGTTCCACGAAAACTGCATTCTTTGGTATCTGTTTACGCAATTGGTACTAATAAGAATTTCTGAATTGTTTTAGTGCAGGATTGTTTACTTTAATTTTGTTTTGTTACAGTAAAGTGCAATTTAACATCGCTTATCTTTATTAATTGTTTGTGAGGCCACTTTCTAGATTAGATATCGTTGAAAGTAACTGGTTTATTCGATATTTATCGATAGGTATCTTTTATAATGAATGAAATTATGTAATTTCTACAAACTATTAAAATAGCAGATAACATTTCACGTTTTCCTGACATAGTTGTTCCCTTTACCACCAAGAGTTAGTTTAGAGTGACTAGCAATTTTAAAGTAAGATTTATGGGAGCTAGAAAATAAAGGAGAAAATTTCATCAGAAAAAAAAGTTTTTATTATTTCATTTATTTAATTTTTCTTTTATTTTTCTATTCTTCCTTATTGGTGTTAAAAATTGCGATGGTGCTTTGAACTTCTAGTCATGTTCTAATCAATGGTATGCTTAGTTAATCTGAACAATTAACCGTATACACTTTTACAGGTTATGTTTTTGTTTTTAACGCCTTTTTTTATTTTCCGAAGCTGTAAGTGCACATCTTAAGCTGAGAAGTCTATCAAAGAAATTGTATTTATAAAGTTTTTTCCAAAACCAAATGATTTCTAAAACTTTTTATCAGCAAGATAATGACCGTGCGCATATAGATTTCTTTTTCTTGTAGAGGAGTGTTTTTGCTTTGACAATGTGTCTCGTGGGCGATATATCCCTCCATGCAAACTACATCTTTGGGTGCACGACATTTTAGAAATCAGATTCCAAAATTTGATTGTTATAAAAACCCGAGTCTTGTGTAAACACATTGGATGCAAATTAAAGGTTTTCGGTCAAAAGGTACAGATACACAAATTTCAACTTGTCATAACAGGCGTTAAAAATTAAGTCACATATGCCGCTTTATATTATAAGACTTATCATTTTTATATTTCATTTAACTTAGTATTTCCAAAAATCCCGCTTAAATTAGATTTTTTTTTAAAAATTTATGAGCATCAGCACAATATATTTGTTAAAATTTCTGATTTGTTAAAACAAATTACAAATCGGGGAATATGAACTAGAATAAATTTTCTCTTGATTGGTAATTTTAAAATATCGATTTTGAACAAGATGAATGTTCGTGCAAAATATCCTTAGGAAACAGTAATACGAACATTAATTAAACAAACATGATTCTTTTTTTACTGAACGTGAGATCCACTAGACGGTAAAAGTATAAATTTTCAGTAAGTGACTCTGTTTTTGTTGTTGTTTCTAAAGCCACTTGATAACACCAGCAAGGCTGCTCGGTGAAACCAAGCGAATTTTAGGCAGATGGTGCGCTTCTTGTTTTCCAGTAGCGCCATCTATGACAAAGAATATGTCTTTAGCCACACACACGTCACAGCCCGTTTTTAGGGAGGACAAATTGATACATCCATTTATTCGTGCACGGACCGCAATTTTCACCTGAACTGGAGAACAATCAATCTCCAATTAGTCAAACCCCAGAGGTATTGATCTGTTATGGGAACATGAAGGGCTTTGTGCCCCATCAAATTTAACGTGTACCAGTCGCCATTTACTACACGAAGAGTCTTCGGAAGGTAGGGATCAAACTCACGACCTCACGTTCATGGGACGAACACCCTAGCAACCAGGCTATCAATCCCCTGTAAATGACTCTTGATTGAATATGTACTATGGAAAGGAAAAAGAAGTTCGTTTAATATCCCAACCGTTTGGTGGGCCAAGGACCTGACATAGAATCTCACTAATGAAAGACAATTCACGAACTTAAATGCCAGAATTAAGAAGTATTTATCAAATCTTCTAATGTAACATAAATGAGTCCTGATGGCTCAGGGGATAGAGCATTCGCCTTCCAATAAGGTGAGTCGGGTTCGAATCCCAGCGATGGCTGGTTGAAACATATACCGCATCTGGTTTACACCGACCACAGTGCTGACGTAAAATATCTTCAGTGGTAGACGGATCATGGGTTAGAGTTCCCTTGCCGTTAAGCTAACAGGGGGAGCTTTTCGTTTTTTCCCCTCCACATGGAATGCAAATGCCGGTTAGTTCCATCAAAAGTTCTCTGCGAAGGCAAATTTATCCCTATACTTGATCCAGGAGATCCCTTGTCTTCTGGAACGGGTTCAAAATTTCAGGGCTATGGATTTGAACATTAGTAGTCGTAAACTCAAATTCAACGACGGTTATAAAATAAAATAAAATGTAACATAAATGTGGGTTAAATTCACTCAAAGTCAAAGAATTTTTAAAAAAGACATAATCTTAAAGCAAACTTTTGACTCGAGGTTTCCTTTTTCTTCTAATAATATTCAAAATTACTAAGCAACAAAGAGGATACCTGAGTATTCCATGCGAATCGGTCATAATTTATATTACAAGTCGTTTTCTAAGATATAAAAATGAAAACTTTTTTTATTTATTTAGAAGTAATTATTGAGTTATAAATTCCAAAAACTGAAATTTGGCTCCTTGAGTGAGTTTTATTTATTCTGCCGAGTTCTTTTCCTTCGCTTAAATCAAGACTTACAACCTTAATAGAAAACCTTTGCATTTACATTTTGAAAGGCAAAAATTAAAAGATTAAAGTATTCAAAAATGGAAATTTTTTAAAAGTAACATCTGCAGTTACTGCATAATTCTGCATGTTAAGAGTATCTTTTTAAAAAATATAACTTCTTTACCGAATTAGAGTATTAACGAAAATTTATTTGAAAAGTATTGCATTTCAAGTATCTAAGAAATGATTCCTACAGCACCAGTCATTAATGCATATTTGGTGAAATCTTTACTATTATTTATACATTTCCCCTAACTCACATTTTTTATGTCCAATGTGTATTAACCAAAAAAAATTTTTGAATAAAAATTCGAGTATCTTCCTTATAATATGGAATAGTTACGGTCCATACACACTAAAAATCCCTAAAAAAATTTAAAATTTTGAAATAGATATCTAAATTATTCACTTACCAGACAATATATTACCAAAACTACTCGTGACTGTGGGCAGACTAGCAATCCACGTGATTTGAGAAAGAGTTATCCCATAGAATCGACTTCCATATCTTTGCATATCCACAGACGCCGGAGCTGTAAAGGAAGCGGCTAAGCCTAAGACTACACAATACATTAGCGCTGAAACAGCTGCAAAATATGTGAACTTCAGATTCCGAGGCGGACAGTTCTTAATGTTTTTAGTTTCAGAATAAGGAAAATCCATTTCTTTTTCTTCAGACACAACACATTTCAGTGGAGTAGACATTAAATTGCNCAGATTTTTAACTTCGAGAACTATAAAAAAGACGATAAACTAAGACCAATAGCCGCTCATTTCACCTCCCACGCCTCATACCACAACTATCAGCACAAATAATAGTCTTCAATTCCAGCATCTATAGTCTACATCAATAATCCAAAGTATCAATAGTCCACAGCATCAAACACTTTACCAATACTGAAATCCTGACCTATGTTACTTCACGTTGACAATCAAACTACAGCCATTCACAGATTACAGCAAGTTGCTCTTATTATTTTCATTTTCTTTCAGTTATGCAAGCAAGGTGCTTGTCTCCCTGTAACAGCCACCCCATAGACTGCTGAACTCAAACTATCTTTTATTTTAACTTTTTATACTATTTCATGATGTATGGGATATGGGCCTTCTGCGCGGCCCAGGTGCCCAATTTTTTATAAATAAATAAAGAAAGAAAAGTAACATCTGCAGTTACTGCATAATTCTGCATGTTAAGAGTATCTTTTTACAAAATATAACTATCCTTACTGAATTAGAGTTTTAACGAAAATTTATTTGAAAAGTATTGCATTTTAAGTATCTAAGAAATGATTCTTACAACCATTATTTATACATTTCCCCTAACTCACATTTTTTGTGTTCAATGTGTATTAACCAAAAAAAAATTGTGAGTAAAAATTCGAGTATCTTCCTTACAATATGGAAGAGTTAAGGCAGAGTCCCTACACACTAAAAATCCTTAAAAAAATTTACATTTCAAAATAGATATCTAAATTATTTACTTACCAGACAATATATTACCAAAACTACTCGTGACTGTGGGCAGACTTGCAATCCACGTGATTTGAGAAAGAGTTATCCCATAGAATCGACTTCCATATCTTTGCATATCCACAGACGCCGGAGCTGTAAAGGAAGCGGCTAAGCCTAAGACTACACAATACATTAGCGCTGAAACAGCTGCAAAATATGTGAACTTCAGATTCCGAGGCGGACAGTTCTTAATGTTTTTAGTTTCAGAATAAGGAAAATCCATTTCTTTTTCTTCAGACACAACACATTTCAGTGGAGTAGACATTAAATTGCTAAAATTGCTTGCAGAAGCATTGAAGAAGGATTTTGACTGGGACAGCATTTGCATTTAATGATCATCGTCCTCTAAAAGATATTTCACCTATTTAGTTTAAACAATTGATTTCGTAAAAACGATTTAAATCCTAGTTTTTATGAAATAAAGAAGTTCAATAAATTCAATAAAATTAAACTTTTTCATAGAGAAAGTTTGGCTTGGCAGAAAGGAAATAACATAAATCTTGTGATTTTTTATCGTCACCTCGCGTTCATCAGTTATATAAAAATGACAGAATAGTAAAAATACCGAAACTGGAATTTTTTTTTTTGAATTGATAAGAAATGCTTTTAAAAAGAAACAATATGTGTTGTTATCAAAGCAAATGTGCGATAAGCTTTAGGTGACGCATTATCAAAATGGAATTACAAAACAAATCTTTATTTCTGGAAAGGATTCTATTTGTAAATAGAACAAAGCTCAGACCCGTGGAACTTAGAAAAATAAACATTCCTACAAATGGGATAAAACAGCTTTGCTTAAGGGATGTTTTGCCTTTTATTGCGAATGCCAAATGCAAGATTCTAAGATTAATAAGATTTCTTTAGAAAAATTGAAAAATTGATTTTTTTTTCATGATAAGTTCTCTACGTTTTGCTTTGATCCAAGATAAGAAATAACTAAAATTCGAAATATATCTCAAATTTAATAACAGAAATTTTTTGAAAAAGAAATATAGTTGCAATGCTACGTTGCCATATACGATGCTTTTTAAGATAAATCGAAAATTGTTTGTTTTAAACGCATAGCCAAATTTGACTGTTAGTGCTTTTTCTTCCTTATAACACGCCTCTTCCTTTTCCTCCTGCCTCAAAAAATTGCTGTACAAAAACTATTTGTGAGTTGAGTAAAACTACAAAATAAAGTTTAAATATAAGGAACTTGTTGCTTTTAAAATAAATTTTCAATCTAACTTTGATTTCAAAACTAATTTTTTCTTTAAAAAATCTCCAGAAGTTTTATTTATATTTGAATGTATTAATTCAATATTCGAAAAATTCCAACAATAATAATAAACCTACTTTTTAAAATTTATTCTACATATATTCTTTAAAAAATTTCTACTACCAGCATCAAATTTTTAATTTAATTTGTTTCAAAACGCTTAATAAAGATGAATAAATAATAAACCTTTTTCGAAAATATTATTTATTTATGATAACATAAATAATATTTAAGATTTTACATGTTTAGCATATCAATTATTTCCCTTCAACTTATTTTCTTTCTCATATATTTAAAAATAAATAAATTAAATTGAAATTAAAATAAAAGTTTGTTTTTTTGTGTTGAAACTTTGCTTCATAAAAATGACAATGAAGTAATTAAAAGCAACTTAATAAGCGCACAACTTTTGAGAAAAGAAAGACAAATTTTAATAAGAACGATCTTTTCGGGAATGACTAAAATTTAAAACAAGTTATGAACGAGCGTATAAAACAAATACTGAAAAAAAGAGCATAAAAATTATTATTTCAATTAACACGTTTTTTAAATAGCTGGTGGCAATTCCTTTATATTTTAATAAGTAACGACCGTAACTTGTAAAGGCGAAAATACTTTGAGTTCGCATTAATTAAAACTAAAAGTGTAGCTGAAATAAAATGTAAAAACATTGAGATGCAAGTTTTTACAAATTAATTAATTTGATTAAAGTCCCTTTGGCTCCAAGAATGAAGTGTTATTTTGCTGACTTGATTCGAAAATTGAAATACTGTAGACTAATTTAAGGACTTCGTAAATTAAATACGAAGCCTAACCAAGCTATAACTATCAAAGAAGGAAAAGTTTTTAAAAGATAATTATTCTACAAATGAAACAAGACTTTCAAAAACTTTTATAAATATAAAAATGCGATAAAAAATTTACTAAGGATAGGGTGAATAAAAATAGTAATAAAATTTCAGTTTGCTATCACAGATATATATATAAAAACAGTTGTTAATAAGACCATAAAAATTCTCTGATAACCCTGGGGTAAATTTTTTTTTTTTTGCTTTCTGTTGCATGAGATTTTTTTAATCAGGTCTAAGATACTCTTTAGCGACATTTTTTTAAATGACATTTTTAGTCCATTTTTGTCAAAATTTACAAATTTAAAAACGTTATATATAATAGGGAGTAGCACAAATGTTGCGACAAACTTCTAGGACAGTTAATGCACAGCATCAAGATTAAATATGTATAGGAAACCATGCTCAGAAATGTCGTCATACGCCGCTAAGGGTGCTTCCCCTCTTATGAACTGTTTATTCTTGTGCTTTTGAACAAATAATAGGGATAAATAAAGGGTATAATGATAACAGGTCATATTAATGAGGTAATAATAATCATAGGTCATAGTAGGAAAGCACTCCTACCCACGTACGACAGTATTTTTGGGAATGGTTTCCCAGGCAATTTTAATCTTGATGATGTACCTGACATCCCTTAGAAGTTTATTGCAATATTTGCGTAATTCCTGTCATATGTAACGTTTTTAAACATTTAGCCTTAACATATATTTTAACATTTCGTCAAAAAATTGTCTAAAAATGTCTTTTTAAAAACTCTGTTGCTTTGATCAAAAAACTAATTTCAAATTTGCAATCCCCTCACCTGAATTAGGCAAGATCTATTTTTTGTATAAATGCATCAAAAAATTTGCTCCCTAGTGTAATTAACGCAATAATTTTTTCCCAGCACAAAAACAAGTTGTTGTGTAATTTCACCAACCATTTTAAATTCAACTATTTTGACAGTGTTTCCAACCAAATGTTTCAAAAATCAAATTCGCTGTTATTTTTGAAGGGATAGGAAATTAAGACACCGAATTACTTCATGAATATAAAAACCATTTCCCAGCCTCAAATTGACAAAAGGATGAAATTTGTATTATGGTATTACACTTAAAGTGATGTCATAATTATCCTTAGACATTACCTGAGAGATTAATGTATTGAATTTGCATTTATCAACGTTTTTCTGCTTTTTAAATGCAGTAGAACGCATATCATCGAAACATTAAGTGTAATTATAACGCTTCTGAACGTATTACTGTGCAATTTATATTGATGAACCAGATCATCATGATCGTTAAACGATACACTTTATCGAATGATTTTCCGTCTCATCGCTGTAAGCTTTGTTTTGTATTAAAATAAAAATTTATAAGCCAATTAAACATATAAAGACAATTCATTATATTTTTTAATTCTTATTCAAAATTATAAGAAATTAAGGAATGTGAAATCATAGAAATTTTGTAGAAAATAGTCATTAGTGTAGGGGAGAGTGGGGTGAATTGTAACAGGGTTCGATTGTAACAGAGCAAAAATTTCGAGTGTCGGGTTCTAGATTTAGTTTCTAGGTGGCACACAAGGTGTATTTAATAAATCTACATGTACACCCCTGCTGGCAACCATTTTTATGTACTTTTGAAAGAGTTACATCACAAAAGATATTTTCACGCTACGTAAGTACTTTTTTTGGTAGTATTAGAATATTATATTGTAACAAAGTAATTTTGTTTAAACAAATAAAAATTATTAACCGAATATGTAAATGGACACCTTAATTAACTTTTCAAAGTAAAAAAAGATTAGTTTTGTTAATTAACTAGCATTGTTTTTAACAAATGAAGCTGAAATGGCGTCTTGGGGACGATTGTAACAATAAGTAAAGGGACGATTGTAACAGCTGAAAATAAATAATCTTATGTTTACAAACCATTACTTAACTCTTTAAGAACCACCAATAGTTTCCTATATCATTTATATTATGTTGCATGTGCATTATTTTATTTGTCACCTTTCACAGCATAAATTAAAATTTTTAACCCCTTAAAGTTAAAAGTTTAACCCTTTAGGTCTCTGCTCATTATTATTTTTACTCCTAAAATATCACTACTATTTTGATCAATAAAAAAATATATCACAACTATGATAATATGTATAATTAACTATGTTTTAGTTGAATTTATGAACTGTTACAATTGACCCCGTAAGTGGGGACAATTGTAACAAGTGCACGACTGTCAAAAATTGTTAATAACTAATATAATAACATTTAAAATAAGGTTTTTTTTTCTAGTAGAGGATAGTCCACTTTACTCGTCTGTCAATTAATGCTAATAATATATTGAATTTTTTGTTAGTTAAAAATAATTAAGTACAAAATGTTACAATTGACCCCACTCTCCCCTATAATTATGCATCGCACGCAAACGTATATGAAGATTTCAGTGGAAGAAGATTCTAAATGTTCTTTAGACAAAACTGAGATTCCTTGGCAGAAAATTTAACTGTGCATTTTACAAATTTCATAGATGAACGTATTAGCAGACAGTTCTCGGGCAAAAATCAAAAAATTCATCCTTAAAAAGCCTCTTTTTTGGCAGCATATTAAGACGCTAGGAGTTCAAACACCGAGAATGGTTTAGATATGTGTTAGAGAATTTAAATATGACCACTTGGTGGCTTTTGAGCAAAAAATCTATGCAAGGCCAACTCTTTATATTTTGATTTTTTTTCCTTTTTTTACTAATATTAAGCATGAAATTATTTAAGCATTTTTATAATATTATACATTTTACAATGTTCTATGCTTACAAGGGGAAGTAAATTAATGTTCGCAGAATAAAACACATGTTTCTTTTAAAAAAAGAAAAAGTATGTTTTTGTGTCCAATTTTAAATCAAAAGATTGCGTAATGCTAAATGCAGAAGAATCGTACTAAGTATATAATGTGTTCACTTTACGTATATAAATCTGATCAAAAATTATTCAGGTAATTCTATTTTTTCTTTACCAACTACAGACTTAGCATCTTTCATTCAAAAAGTGTTTGAGTTAAACGTCGAAAGCAGAAGGTATGCTTAGGCTATAAGCAAAAAAAAAAGATAAAATAACATTGAAAATCTTCCTATATTTTATAAAGCTAAATAAATTACAAAAAATATAACGGACCAACCTCAATAACTTTTGATCTAATGATCGGATCTTCAGGTTTTAGGACTCAATGTTAATGGTTTGAGGGGTTGACCTCAAATATGCTCATTATTTAATTTAAACGATATCTTACGTTACGAAATCAGACAAAAAAATTTACTTTCTCTGAATAGATATACTTTTTTTTGTTGTTGATGGATTCAAATTTCTGACTCCCAAAATGTAAGGCTTTGCGGCAATCTGGGAAATACGATCTTAATAGTTTGTTCACGTGAGCCACCACTTGATGTTAATTTTATTTCTTATGTACTTCGCCATATCTCGAGAACTTTTTAAGTAAGTTGAAAAATTTTTGCACACAATTATAAGATTCGTTTATCTAAAAGTAATTCCATGACAAAAATAGAACTTTTAGTAAACATTTATTACTTCAATTATAGCCGAAAAATTTCGAATTATACGGAATTCACATTTTTTCACATAATTTTAAAGAATGTACTTCTGCATGACAAAATACAATTTGAGCGAAATCTGTCGAATAGTTCCTGAGAATACGAAATAAACTAACTTTAAAACTTTATATAACTTTAAAAATTTGACTTCTGCCTTTTTCGAATAAAATTGCATTTTCATAACTGCTGGAAGCTTCCAGCAGTTATTTATGACTATTAAGTCACGTTTAAACTATCTACTAGTATTAGCCAGCAGTCTCTATGCAAATTCTATAAATGAGACTGACAGAAAAAAAAACACTGTCTTTTTCTTCTCATATCTCTTATATTTCAGAATTTGTCGATGGATTATTTGAAGATCAAGTGAGAAGAACTGTTTCCGCCCGTAAAAAATGATTTGGAGATTTTGCACGCGAAAAAGAAGGGCTTTGTTTCGGTATAACCCATTTTCACACCGTAAAAACTCTCTGGGAGAACCTATTTTTCATGTTATTGATTTGTCAAAACATGGTTATCCTTAAGATACAACAGATGGCGAGCCGATAGTCCCTTTTCTAAAAAATGGACAAAAAACCATTCTTCTCGTTGATCTTCAATTGTCAACGTATACAGTGTCTTGACATTGCAATCAATAATTAGAAAAAGTACAATAAATAATAATTCTCATATTTGATGCTTTTTCTAAGAAAGCCAAGTATCTTTTTTTCAGTTCTATAAACGTCATAATATTATTAGAGTAAGTTTAACAATAAAATGTTATAGTATTAAACGCAAAAGCTATTCATTATTATTGTTGTTGTTCATTTACGTCGCACTAGAGCGGCACAATGGGCTATTGGCGACGGTCTGGGAAACATCCCTGAGGATGATCCGAAGACATGCCATCACAATTTTGATCCTCTGCAGAGGGGATGGCACACCCGCTTCGGTAGCCCGACGACCTGCACGCGAAGTCGAGCACTTCACGGTAGAACAGTTTAACGAGGACCAATACCGCACACCATCGGTCCCTATGCAGGCTGATCCAAGTGGTCACCTACCGCACACTGAGCGCAGCCAGTGATGCTTGACTTCGGTGATCTGCTGGAAACCGTGTCTTAACTATCAGTCCACTGCGGGACCGCTAGTCATTAAATTTTTCACAACAGTAAATGTAATGTTACCCTTGCTGGGGGTAACATAACATTTACTTGATAATTAACCCCTTGATAATTAATAATTAACCCCTCATTGTCATTAGTAACCCTTAACGATAAATACTTTTCTATCCTTCTTTACTATCATGCAGGTAATATTTATTTTTTGCTTGCATGCAAGCAAGGTAAAGAGAACAAACTGATAAGTCAAAAACAAGAGGATTAAACTAGAACGTAATATTACGTCAAAGACAAATAACGATTGAAAACTGTGAAAAATATGCATTATAAAAGAACATGATATTGAATAATTTCCGCTAAAATTGGTACAAAAATGAATCTAAAGTAACAATTTAGAATTTTTTATGCGTTTCAATTTGTTTTAATTAGCTTTTTTGCCTCTTACTGTGATTACAATCTACTTTTCATTAGTTTGTTATCAAGGAGTTAATCGCTGGGCTTCACACATTTCTACACTTTATTGTAAGTATCCCGAATAAACTTAAATTTGTATTTATATTTTATTCTTAAAAACAAAACAAAAAAGTTGTAGGTTTGATATCAAGATTTGAACAATATAATATAAACAATTTTTAAAATTGAAAATTTTTGATGTTCATTCAAATTATTTAAGAAATGTTTGAAAGAATAATAAAACAATGATAGGAATGATGTATGAAGTGCTTATTAAGTTAAATATTTCATTGTTATTCTATTAAACTAAAAAACCCAAAATTAAAATGATTTATTTAAAATTTAAATCAATTTTTCAGTAAAAAAAATTCTTATTAATCATTTTAGTGATAAGATTATTATAATAAAATATTAAAAACATGAAATATAATAAAATACTATAATAATGATGATGAAATATAATAAATAATTCATCATGATTATCATTATGAAATAAACATTTTGATAAAAATCTTATAAGATTCTTAAAACAAGTATTAGTTAGTTATAATTAGTTATTAACATATACTAGTTAGTTATTATGTTTGAAATTTACAAATTCGATACAACGATGTCCTTATGTAACAAAATAAGTAACTTTTTTGATACTTTATTTCCATTTTTTTCTTTTCTCTAAGCGATAATAAAGAAAGAAAATTATTATGTTCAAAATTGATCTTTTTAAATGAAATAATTGAATTCACAAATTCTATTCATTTTGTTCAATGACGCTAGAGAGGGAAACTTTTTTTTTAAAAAAAATTCAGCAACCATCCAAGTATGATATTTCTGATAAATAATTTAATTAAAATTAGACGGAGATTGTAAATCTCATCCATTGAAAACTCTAGATCGAAATAATTTTCTTTTCGAGTTTTTATACTTCAATAAGTAAAATAAGCTTATTTCGCAATTCTTTGAATAATTAAAGAAGAGAAATAGCTTGATTTAAGTAATCAAATTTGTAAACACTTGAAAAAGTATGACAGAAATAATTACTATATTTAAAAGAATTGCAGTCTTTATTCAAAAATTCAAATTTTTTAAAAGAATTTTATGACAAAAATACTAAAAAAACATGTTTTATCAAGAAAGTGAAGTTTAAATTCGTTATTTACGGTTTTAAAGAACAGAAGTAATAAAAAACCAGAGACACTTGATTCCCTAGGCCTAAACTGGAAGTATACTGGTAGCAACTTAAAATCATAACATCGAATAAGTTATCTCTTATCAACAATTCCAGCAACAACATTTTATTCAGATAATTTTATGTTAATTGTAAGAAAGAAATTTCTGATTTTTTAAATTTAACCTCTTGGGGATATAATATTTAAAATGTCTTGTTTTTTTATGAGCACATTTAAATAAGGTAAATTTAAAATATTCAGTGCCGTACTTTTCAATCGAAGTCTTGGATTATGGACTAAAAATATGGATATACAGTTTGCATAATGTCCTTTCGCCTTCACTTTAAACCTTCAACGTAGGCATTTTATTAAACATATTTTTCTTCCTTTTTCATTATTATGGATTAAGGCCAAAATGAATGAAAAATATTGTAGTTAGTATTTTAATTATTGAATGTTATAAAATACGACATGAAACACCGGTGTCTTTTTTGGTGTTAAAAGCAAAATCTTCCGAACACGGCTCACTGCCAAACTATAATTTTTAAAATTTGCACTTTTTTGCAATTATTTAGACATAAAAGAAGCAGTTATTCATCATCGAAATTACTTTAATTTGCAAAATCAATTATTGGTAAATTTTTGAATGCGAATGAAAAAAATTCCAAACTGCTTTTTTTGGATTTTATAACTTAGTACAAGTATATATATATATAT
>NC_092210.1:78175229-78216584 GCF_043381705.1 Parasteatoda tepidariorum
TTATATTTTTTAAACTACTCTCCAATAAATACATGAAGAATACGGTAAATATTTTGAAAATATTATTTTATGCGAAAATAAAAAATATAAATATTAAAAGTATTTTTATTTTAATATTTTTCTTTTTCAAAAAATTCATCTTTTGTCTTATTTACCAATATCGCATGCTCTGTAAGAATAAATAGTTAAATAGAACTTCAATTTTAGATAAAAGTTTAATTTGCATGCTTTTTCATTACAAAATACTAGCGAATATTTTATCGTTGTGTTGTGTGCGTTGGAATGTAGTATAATGTGCACCAGCTTAATACTGTTTGTGCAACGCAAACAATTTAATGAAATCGATTTTAACTAATGATCCAGTAATTCCTTTTGACACTATAGCCGCTTGCTTTATCTGCAAAAGGAAGCGACTAAAGCGTTTGTGTTACGTAAGTTTCTAAAAGCTTTCAAATGCTTCTCTCTGCTTTTAATTACAGTACCAGCTTGTCCCGATTTATCTTCGTTAAAAATACTATTAAAATACTAGGTGACTTCACTTCTTGATCACGCCGTTATTATTGTTTGTTCTTTTCTCTTATTGGTCAATATTTTTCTTAGAAAACACAGAACATTTTGTTTACAAAATATACAGGGTTATTCATAATTCCCTTATTATTCCCAGGGTTATTCACAATTCCCTCCGAAGCAATGTAGTAAAAAGGAGACGAATATGGCAAAAAAGAACATATGAATTATTCCGAAAGTATTCAAGTTTTAATTTAAGCAGTTGCCGGTAGATGGCAGTAACATGCACCACTGAACCCAGTTGCAGTAAAGAAAAAAAGGCGTTTGCAGGGGGAGGGAATTATGTATAACCCTGTACAATTATTGCAGCTTTATGTCAGAATCTTTTCTTAATATGTTAACCCTGACGAAATGGTAAATTACCTGGATTTAAAAAATATCACCTGTGCAGGAAGAAAAAATAAGTATAGGTTATGCAGTTTGTGTGACTTAATAAGGAGAAATAAATGAGAACACATTTTGATCATTGTCCAAACCTATAACTATTTGAAAAGGGAATGGCTTTTATCTCTCTTGTATAAAGTTTACTTATTTTCAAAAATTTGAATCTAAATGTTAAAATTTTTATTATGCAATATGCAATCTCAATCACCCCTGTGGTTGGTTTTTATTGGCATCAACTGAAGAGCGAGCTCATGTTGTTGTCGTTGACGTATTCTTGTTTAGGCAGAGAGGGTGCGATTGTTCTTTATTTTTCAGTGGCGCCATCTATGGCCAAGAATTCGACTTCTGCCTCACCATACGTCACGACCCATTCATACATCCATTCATTCATCCACAGATCGTAATTTTGACCTGAATCAGAGAACGATCGATCTCCAATCCAGTACCACCAGAAGTATTGATTTGTTATGGGAACATGGAGAACTTTTGCGACTGGACAGATTTAACGTGCATCAGTCACTTTCTTTGGCCGGTGGGGTTCGATCCCACGAACTCTTGGACATGGGTCCAGCTCCCTATTGACCAGGTAATCCCGGCCCAGCGCGAGCTTATACAGCTAAAAAGTCGAAAGAGGAAGAAAAAAATTCTCAACAGTGTATAGTCAAACTTTAAAGCGAAAAAAAAAAAAAATGAGAAAGATTTACGAAAAAAACACTGTAATTCGCAAAAACTTTCGGACAATTTTAAATTTTTAAATAAAATGCATGTTAAGTTAACAAATAAAGCACGTCAGCATTTAAATTTTTACTTCAATTGCGTTTCAGTGGGATATAAATCATCCAAACATAGTATTTCTTCCCTTCGAATTTAACAACTAATTATTCTATTGCTAATTGTCGATTGTTAATTTGTTTTTTCCATCGTACTCTCTGTACTTTTTTCCACAGCCCATCGTAATATCAAGTTTTTAAATCTTATAGTTTAAATGCAGCAAAATAAAATGAAACGTAAATAAAAAATACGAGAAAAAATTCGAGAAAAAAACCTACTTAAAATTGCAATAACTTTTGAACAAAATTAATAAATAATAATAACTCGTGGTAAGCTCATAAACAAAACTGGGCTTTTTCAACACATCGTATTTCAACTCTATAACTATTTCTGGATGAACTACAGAGCGGTCAGTATGATAGTTTTTAGTAAAAGTTTAGCAGTTGATTAGTTTCAAAAAATTATTGAATATTAATTCATTTTTAATTCGATCGCAATCCATAAACATTTTTCTACACTATTTCGCAAATTTAAGATTCTACGTCGAATAGTTTCTGCTCAGCGAAAAAAAAATATAAAGTTAAATTAAACACACAAAATAGTTGCGATGCTAACGACTTTTTTAAGATTGAGAGAAATAGGATAAAGTATATTTTATTTTATTATCGTCAATGAACAGTCAACTCAATGTTTTTGCTTGCGTTACATGGAGTGGAAAACTACGATAGATTAAATTAAGTATACATGGAGTTGGATCCATGTTCAAGTGGTTGTAAGTTCGATCCCCACCGGCTGAAGACTCCCCATGTGGTAAATGGGGACTGGTACGTGTTAAATATGCCGGGTCACTAAGTCCTCCATGTTTTCCTAACAAATCATACCTCTGGGAGTACTTACTTGGAGATTGATAGCGATTGATAAATTTTAGAAATTCTATTAATTTTTCCTCGAAACTTTAAATCAATATAAAATTATGAAGTTTTGAGTTAATAATTTAAAGCTGCACATTTGTCAGTTTTCACATTTTTTCAAAAAAAATTTCATTTTATTACAGTTTAAACTTATGGTAACTGTTTTGGATATGCTGAAAAATTCTTTTAACGTTAATTGCGAAAATTCTTATCAAAAATCTAAAAATAAACAGCTGTGTCCTACTATTTAACTATTTTTTCAAAAACTGCTGATTTCAGATCTTAATTGGGTATTATTTTGCCAGAAAAATGAACAGAGAATCTAGCACAACGCGAGCTTTACATCTCAAATTCTGATTGAATGGCGGCCTGTATTTTGCAAGTATCGGAAGGTAGTGCAACATAGAGTTTATTTGTGAAAGTTAAACAAAAAGGGTTGAAAGCAAAGCTAAGGTTTTCTTCATTATGGAGGTGAAATGTGAATAGAGGGCGCACATGTCGATAATTTTTGTTCATACATTGAAACCACGTGACTGGAGATCAAATCAAAAGAGAACTTTTCTACCTTGAAATGGAAGAAAATCGATGCAGGAATTTTAAAGTCAAAAATTTCAAATTATGGTGGTTTACTATGTTGTATTTGGTTTTACAAAAAATTGCTAAAGGAGGACCTTATACATTATATAAGTAAGTTAAACTATACCTTTTTTGGAATTACTATTGTTGTAATTACTCTTTAAATGAACTCTTTTTAAAAAAAAAATTGTTAAAGCAGGACCTTATACATTTTATAAATAAATTATCACTTTTGCAATTACAATTGTTTTATTTACTTCATAAATGAACTTTTAGCATGCTCTTCTTGTCTTTGAAACATCGCATGAATCCCGATTATTCCATTTTATTCATTCTGAAATCAAATTTATATTTTTTAAACTACCTTACAAGTAAATGCAAACGAATAAGAATACATTTTAACCATAAAGAAATGTTTAAATAGAATACATAGTTTTTGCCGACAATATTGAAGTTTTGGTGACAGTATTGTTTTTTTTCTTTTTTCGTTTCTTTACGCTATATTTTTTTATACTCTCTATAATACTTTTGAAACAATAAATTCTTCAATATTTTTTTCTAATTTCTACAACTTGCAGTAAAACAATATCATTTATAAATTACAATTGCCCAGGGAGAACCATTGAAAAACTATTCGATAAGCATGACAAAAAATTTTAACACCTTAGCCCAGTGTTTCCCAAAGTGTGGTGCGTGTACCACAAGGGGTACAGGAACAGTTTAATGGGGGTACGCTTTCTTATGCGAAATATCTTGCAACAAAAGAAAATTTCAAAAAATTTTATTTGAAAACAAAGCTAGTCATGAAAATTTACGGTTACGCATTTTTCTATTGGCTATTTTTTGCAGAGTCAACAGCTAATAATTAGTGGTGTCAACAGCCAGTTGTGATTTTTAACTTTTGTGGAAATTTTTATAGTAAAAATTACATTCATTTCTTATTAGTGGTACACAACGTTGCAAAAAATTTAGAAAGGGTACACAAAAGTCATAAGTTTGGGAAACACTGCCTTAGCCGATCACTGGTTTAGTGGTTACTGTACTGGACTACGCTGCCAGTGATTGTGGGTTCGAATCCAACCGTTGGCATGGATGTAGCTTTCTCTAACTCTCTCCATGTTCTATGTCCTTTCTTCTGTGTGATTGTGTGAATGTAACCCACCCTATAAACGGCTCTGTGGTTGTATGACGTAAGCGACGCTACTTCATCGACGTGGCCACTCTGTAACAATAAGAGAGGAGCAATTCTGCCATTTCAAAGGCCAATGGGAATGGGAATTGGAAAAAATTCACACCTTATAATAAGTTCTTTAATGAAATCGTGAGATCTTTTTCAATTGAAATCATCTCCTTTTTGAATTGCAGTAATACTAATTGCAGTTTCGATTATTATGAATCGTAGTGCGGATATAATTTGATTTTTATCAGCATCAATCATCCAATTAGAATTGTAAAAGTGCAGTGCACACATGCACTGTTAGTGTCTTTTGATCATTATATTGAAGATGAATCCAAAACCTTTTTCTATAGCCTATTGTGGGATGTTAACAACATAGCCCCAATCAGACTTAAGAGTGACATAAATCATCACTCGCACAACTTGTCTATAATAGAACACCTACACATCTGAAAGCTTGTACTGTTTACTTTATGAAATATCAAGCGTCCATTACTTGTATATTTTACGAGGTTAATCTGTGGTTTTGTCCTTCCCATGAAGTAAGAAATTAATTGATACTAGTGGGCTGCGCCCCTTGCTCACTAACGCTTTCCAACCCCCGAAAATTGCTGCGCAATCTTATATGGTTTGTTTCGCTCGCTACTAACTTAGGTACATTGCAAATGCACAAAATTCTAAGAATTCAAAACAATCATTCAAATCCATATAACAACTTTTTAAAAATAAAAAAAATTACATCTTTTTAGTAAATACTAAGTTATTAAAATAAATTTGAATTCAAATAAATGACATGTAATTCGTTAAATCTATTAGAAATGTGCTATGGTATAAAATCTTAAGATAAAATTTCTAAAACTGATATCTTTTTTAAAAGGTTAAAATTTTGGCTATAATTAAGTCTATTAAAAATTGAAATAAGTGAATTGCAATGGAAAAACCTGCATAAACAAAACATTATGTTTTTAAAAAATAATAACCATGTACGTCTTTCATAGCTGTCATCAATGCTCTCTTCCAATCTTCGAGCGCGCTTCTTTTGATTATACTTCAAAAGCGTAACAGCACGACCTGAGACTCATTTTTCGATGAATAACTAATAACAATAATGAAACAAATAAATTCGTGATATAAATCAAAAATCGTCAAATAAATTCGTAATATATAAATTCGTGAAAAAAAAGCGCTTTCGATAAAATACTCACTTCTGCCTAGCTTAATAGTATGAGATTGGTGATAGGGTGAATTTCGGAAAATATCACATTTGGTGAGAATGTGTAAGGGAAGGTTTTCTTTCTTCCTACCATGTGTGATTTTGGATAAATAAAATCGAAGTAAATTGGAGACATCACAACATTTAATATACACAATTATTTAAAAGTTAATATAACATTTATAAACCATTAATACTTTTACATCCCAATGTCTGGAACGTAAAGATAATAATTATTATTGAGTTGTCTTAGCAACGCGTTGTTTTATTTTTAATAAAACTAAATTTAAATGCTTGTTATGTTATTGCTCTTGCTCACCACAAATGCTCTCTCTGGTTATTTCCGTTTCCGTTTTAAAAAGCGTTATATGTTGAGCCATCTCAGCTAGATTTGGCATGTGACATTTTCAGCGGCAATCATTGGTCGATTTTCTAGAGTTGCCATTCGGGGAGTTGTAATGAGGATTTTTTTTATCGCCGTGTAAGAGAAATATATATAGAGATATTTGTAAAAAAAATAATAAAAAAGCGTCTTATAAATAAATATTTATATCCAACATATTTCAGTGCGAAATGAGAATATATAAAAATAATTTTTTTTCATATATTCATAAATTTTGTTTTTTATTACGATTTCTAATTGACAGCCAGCTGTGGAATAGCCTTACAGAACTACTACCCCTATGGAGAGCTGTTTATTTAGGTGATTTCTGTTTGATCTAAGAGCTTCGTAAAACCCGACACAGTAAAAACTGTACATTTTTTCAAATTTGATGTTGCACAATTCAAAAACATGTGCAACGGAACACTTTACTTCAAGTTCACCCCAGATCGAGCTTTATACAATTCAAAGGGTGTATCAAAGCTCTAAGCACCAAAAAGGAATAAAGACTGTACCAAGCTTACGCGCATTCACACCACACTTGAATTATTTTCGCATCCGAAAACTCCATGTTAACCCCTTCCTTCTCGCTCCCGTGAAAATGACGGGGTGAGGTTTCGCCCTATATTTCTCGCTCCCGTGATATTGACGGGCTGAAGTGTTCAGTAGTAACGCGCCAATAAGAATAAAAGTATTTCATTTCTTTTCCCCTGAAAACATTTTATTTCTCATTTTACACACCAGATGGCAGTACCAGGATATGCTTGAGGTAATTGTAGATAGTTAGTTTATTTTAAACTAGATGTCAGCAATAATCAAATACGTAATACAAATACAAAAGCCAAAAATAATTGGCACTTTTATGACCGTTTTCTCGAAAACTAACCGATCGTTAAGGGGTTAACGTACTTAGGATATCGTCAGTAGATTGTTCATAAAGAAGTAGCAGTTAACACGAATTAGTTTTCTTCCACACTGCTATACAGTGTCCATTACAACAAAAATTTGCCACTAAAAATCATCCGTGTGTTTTTAGTTACGTAAAAAAGATAATTACATTTAAATTTTTAAATATCTAAACAGCACTAAATAACTTTTATAGTTCCTTTTGGATTTTATTTTGTAACGCCTAGTATGAATTCATCTTAATATTCTTCCAATGCTGTGCGTTTGATTAGCAAACTAATATTATTTTAAGAGTTAGTGTATGTATGCAACCTAAATTACTGATTATTATTTTACATTGTCTTTTGAAAATGTCTTACTGTGATTATAGATTTTGGTGTTATTGAATAGCAAAGCAATGGCAGTTACTTTACTACAAGGAGTGCAAAAGAAGATTCTTGGTGTTTTACTAACACCAGGATCTATCCCAGGATTTTGGTGTAGTAAAACTTCTAGAAACACCAGTAATCTGGGTGTTTTGCTCGATCACTTTAGTGTAAAGTTGTTGCAACCATTTTTGGTGTTAAAATACACGAATTTTTACAATGTTGAAAAGAGTTATTGCAAAAAATAAAATTGCTAAATACAATTATGATTAAAAATCATTGGACAGAAAAACAGAATTAATTTTACAACTATCTTTATTAAAGTAGTTCATGTATAATGTATGTAGTGGTTCATGTTAGTGTGTGTAGTATTTCATGTAAGATGTGAAAATAACATTAAAATTTTAAGCAAGATCGTTCTCCTTTGAGCTTGAAAACTGAAAGAGGCCGCTTTCCTTTAATTTCCCTTTGCGTCCTTCAAAATATATTTGAAAGGCGTTATCAAACGCCGCCAGAACTCATTTAACCCGATTTGACTTTGAACTTGTGCTTACATACCATAACAATCTTGTTTAATTACAAATCCCTTAAGAGAAGAAGAATGTAATAAATCCACGTCTGGTAGATAGCAAACTAGTTAAAATAAGTTGTTTCTATTTTTATCTCTCCGTCCGGATTTAATTCAACTGACTTTTTAAAGTTTGCAATTTTTGACTTATCAAAGCTTGGNTTTATTGTAAGAATTAGTGTATGTATGCAACCTAAATTGCTGATTATTATTTTACATTGTCTTTTGAAAATGTCTTACTGTGATTATAGATTTTAGTGTTATTGGATAGCAAAAACGATGGCAGTTACTTTACTACAAGGAGTGTAGAAGAACATTCTTGGTGTTTTACTAACACTAGGATCTATCCCTGGGTTTTGGTATTGTAAAATCCCTAGAACCAAGAGTAATCTGGGTGTTTTACTAGATCACTTTAGTGTAAATTTCTTTTTCTAATGCCCACCTGTGATGACATTCGTCAAGTCAGGCATTTACAGGACAGATTAGCTGGCCTCTCTTTCAGGGGCACCATATTAGGTGGGCCAACGTTGCTCCCACAGTAAGGACAGATAGTACAGAGAAGGAAAGAACATCCATGCCTTGCCCGGGATTCAAACCCAGAACCTTTCTGATGCAAGGGCAGTTTCCTAACCCCTACACAGGCCGGTTGGCACTTTAGTGTAAAGTTTTTGGAACTATTTTTGGTGTTCACATACACGAATTTTACAATGTTGAAAAGAGTTATTGCGAGAAATAAAATTGCTAAATACAAATATGATTAAAAGTCATTGGACAGGGAAACAGAATTAATTTTACAACTATCTTTATTAAAGTAGTTCATGTATATACTGTATGTAGTGGTCCATGTTAGTGTGTGTAGTATTTCATGTTAAATGTGAAAATAACATTAAAATTTTAAACAAGATCGTTCCCCATTGATCTTGAGATCTGAAAGAGGCCGCTTTCCCTTAATTTCCCTTTGCGTCTCTCAAAATATATTTGAAAGGCGTTATCAAACGCCGCCAGAACACATTTAACCTGATTTGACTTTGAACTTGTGCTTACATACCATAACAATCTTGTTTAATTACAAATCCCTTAAGAGAAGAAGAATGTAATAAATCCAGGTCTGGTAGATGGCACGTACACTATTTAAAATAAGATGTTTCTATTTTTATCTCTCCATCCACATTTATTTCAACTGACTTTTTGACTTATCAAAGTTTGGTATTTCTTAAAATTTGTTATCGATAATAATAAAATTAGGCATTTCTCCGTTTGTGCGTTACTCATATAATTTCGAACAGTTTATACTAGCTTCCTCAGAAATTTCAATTAGATCGTTCGGCAGAGACGTTAATAAAAAAGAATTTTTCAATTGCTCAGGAATCACCATTGATAAAAATATAACAGTTTTGCTTTTATTAAATAACATCAGTGATGCTTTCTAGCTTGTAGTTCTAGGGAGTTTATTGCGCATTCTTTAAAAATTAATTATTTTTATTCACTATGTCGGTAAAACTCAATGATCAACATGGCGGTAGCATATGCTGACTACGCTACCAAATTAGTATTCCTAAGGCTGTCCAAGTATTAATTTTGTTTTGTCATGCTTTTAAAAAGTGTTTCCATAAAACTAAATACTTTAAAATCAACGATAATTGAAATAAAAATATGCACTGAAAAGCAAAATTAATGAAGAAATTGACTAATTATTTCAGGAGAAACAGAAAAAATCACCATACAAATATTGACGTCAATAATGCTTGATTAATTTTCAAAATAGGAAAAATTTTACAGCCATTGCTGAACAGCCGACACAATTTTTAATGGTTTACGACTACTAATGTTCAACTCCATAGCCTTGTAATTTTGAACCCAATCCAGAAGACAAGGGAACTCCTTGATCAAGTATTGAGAGAACTTTGGAGGACTTTTAGAGGAAACTAACCAGCATACTCGTTACATGGAGAGGAATAAAAAAACACGAAAACCTCCCACGGTTAGCCTGGTGGCAAGGGGACTCTAACCCATGATCTGTCTACCACTGAGGATATTTCAGGTCAGCACTGTGGTCGGTGCAAGCCGGATGCGGAATTCGTATCGATGGGATTCGAACCCGGTTGACCTCATTGCAAGGTGAACGCTCTATCCCCTGAGCCATCACGGCTCAATAGGAAATTTTGAAATAAAAAAAAATCAACAAAAATATTGGTTAAACGGTTAATTGGTTAATAACATTGGTTAAACGATTTTTCTTTCTGGATTGACTCCGTTAAACGCTACAACATTTCAATATCATGGGTTGCAAAAACTGTCTCAATTGATGTTTGTCGTCGGATTGCTTTTAATATCCTGCCTTTGTACGTGTTTCAAGTACTTGTACAAGCTTTGTACATTGTACTAAAATCACAGTCAAGTCAGTAATTGTACGTTAATAATAAAAAGAATACAAAAAAAAATATACTTTAAATTATTATTATGTAAATACATTGAAAATGCCTGCTAGTGAAAAGAAAAACAGCAGCGGTCGCCATAGCAACGCATGCAATGACGACGCATGCGCACTGTTTACTATACTCTTGGACGCAGTTGAAAAGTGTGGACGCCATCAAATCTAAACCAAGACCCATTTTGCCAATGGCAAAAAAATAAGATATTGTTCCATTGAGCAAAATGAATGGCGAAAAGGTACTTATTCGTTAATAACAAAAATGTTTCTTAAATTCATTAACCATCTGTAGAAAGATTGATGTCTTTTTTTGATTTTTACCTTTCATGAGTTTAAATCAATCATAGTTCTTGAAAATTTTCTTTATTTGTCTGAAATATTGAAGAGGATTTTAATATACTTCAAAATATTGAGAGGAATACATATCCAGTGTCCTCACGCCATTAGTGGGCCGAAAATCTGAATTAAAAACATCACGTAAAAAGAAAAGAATTGTTTTTATAAGATAACCTCTCTATACAACCAAATTGTATATGTGAAAATCCACTCATTAGTTAAAAAGTTATTAAGGTGTTCCTTTTCTTATTGTTCGACCTGTGCGAGTTCTTTGCAAGATGATTTATTTTTAGGCACAAATTATCAGATAGTTTGGTATACACTTATATCTAATTGAATTTTGTTATGCTGAGATGATGTTTGTTTATAAGCTTAACACAGAGTTTTTTTTTCTTTTCGAAATTCTACATTTTTGAAAATTGTTTAAATTTTAAATGATTTTTTTTGCGAATTTTTTCTCATTTTTTTCATATGTTCTAAAGATGACGTCATTCTGACGATAGGGAATTTTCGGGATTTTCTTAATGCGTATTTTTCTAAGAATTTTGGCATCTTGACTTTTTATGGCTTTTGGTCAGAGAACAATTTCCACGTCCTAATAAGAGAAACCTATTTTAAGCTTATTATGATTTAATGTAGAAAGTCTCGTATGAGGCATTCGATATATATATATCGTAATTATTAAAATTGTACCAATACTGATCAGTTTTAATACCGATACTATCGAATTAATTGCCGCAAGTCTCTCCGAAAGGAATAGGTACCAGAAAAAAGTGTAAAATAGTGGTAAATTTTGACTATCATGAATTGGACGCGAGTAATAGCATCGCGCCAAGTGATGCCAAGTACATTTAATCAATATTCTGATTGGATGAACTACACGAAACATATTTTGCTTGATTTAATAACGTAAAGCCACCGGAATGGGCAGCAAAATTGATTATATATAAAGAAAAGTAATTGAAATTATTTCATCTTCATCTATTACATATGATTCTATGTCCTCATATCTATCATGACTATTTATTTCAAGCATTAATTTATGAATTACGTAGAGATTATCAGGAATATTCATATAGAAAAACATATCTAATACACATGATGTTCTTATTCCTTTCAAAATGATTCCTCTGAAATAGTGTATCCATTTAAGTAGATAGCACAAATTATCAGATACATTGACACAAACGCATCTCTGTAGCATATGATTCTACATGTTTTTATTTCTTTTAATATTCATTTTAAGTGCAATAAATGGTTAAAATATAATATAATACGTATGATTCTGAACGTTTTATTCCTGATTTATGCTGAACGTTCTTTTATATTACTGCATCCAAATAGTTAGTACAAATTATAAGGTTCATTGATACAAATCTATTTCTAAAATGCGTGGTAACGTCTAAGTCAAGTGTGCGAATTAGCCATCACCTCACCCCGCCCTTCTCTTATAAATATACTAAATTACAACATTCAAACTCACACAACAATCGTGTGTGATCACAATCATTAACGGGTAACCTCAAAATAAAAATAAAAAGAATATTAAAAAAGTAGAAGAAGAGAGAAACCTTGAACATCACCGGCTGTTTAACTGAAGAAGGTCAATGAGTTACCTGTTCCTTTTTTCATCGGGTCATCTTCTCACCTGGATTGTCTGCAGTTATTAATATTATTAAAGAAGTCTTCATTAATCATCCGGAAAGAATAGGTAACGCGTTTTCCAAGTAGAGGTGTCAATCTTCCTTATCCGTCTCTAATTTTGTGGGATCGAAAACAAACCTTTACCTGAGCCAAAGAATATATAATGTAAGAATATGTAATATATTCTTTGCCTGAGCGTCGTTCAACTTCAAGGAAAAGATTGTTTGAAAACATGAAAAAGAGAAGAAAAAAAAACTTGATTTTAAGATAATGTAAAAGAAAAATTTTATAAAAGAGAAAAAAATATCTGGTTACTCTAGTTTGTGAACATAAATGCTTAAGCTTTACGAATTGCGCGGTTTTCTATAGCCAAATCCGTAAGCTAAATATGCTAAATGTGCTGTATTTTGCATTTTATAGTAATTAAGCGGGGGAAGTTGAACATCGTTCAACTTCAAGAAAAATATTGTTTGAAAACATGAAAAAAAAAGAAAAAAAAACTTGATTTTTACGATAATGTGAAAGAAAAATTTTATAAAAGAGAAAAAAATATCTGGTTCTGCTAGTTTGTGAACATAAATGCTTAAACTTTATGAATTGCGCGGTTTTCCATAGCACAAATTCGCAAGCTAAATATGCTAAATGTATGCTTTTAGTAATTAAGCCGGAGAATACTGTTTAGTAAGAAAGACTCGCGATTCACATATTGCTTCTCGGGTTGCATGCTCGAATAACATGCATAATGTATATCTTTGTAAGTGAGAGGTACATTGTAATCGTAAATTGGTAAACTATTTGAATTAGATGTATTCTATAATCACTGACACGCAAATATTGTTTAGTAACAGACACTCGCGTTACGCACATTGCTTAGTATTTCTCGAATCTTTGTAAGCGAGAGCAGCATTTGTGATCACAAAGTTCATGTATTGAGAGACATTATTTATTATATAGAGATTCCATGGCAATCGTAACATTAATAGAAAACTAAAGCATCTTTTTTATAAAAGCTACATGCAGATAATATTTTTAGATTGCAACTGCAAATGCAAAGTAACACTTTACGTACAATTCATACTAACTTGATGTTCTATCTTGCATGTATTATGTAGCAGTTTGTTACAGAAGCTCCATGCAGATCATAATAGTATTTTGATTCTAAAGCTGCATGCATAAAATAACATTATTTTACAGAACTTCAAACAGATCGTAATATTTTATTATTGAAATTACATACAAATTTTTTTCCTTTTAACTACAGAGACTAAGTCATGCAAGTAATTTGTAATTTTATGTATATTATTATAAAAATTTTAACATTTTATTAAAGAAACTACACAGAAATGGTATTTTAATATTTTACTATAATTTTCCGGCATTGAAATTACAGATTTGAAATAACATGTTATGTACTATATATATACAAATCATGGCATATATATATATTGTACGATTTTTATACAGAAGAAATGAAAGGGATGTAAAAGAATTTAATACAAATATGTCTCTCATGCACGATTGTCGTTAACTTTGGCTTTCATGCCTGATTAAAAAGTCGAATAAGGTACAGGTATAATAACAACTTCGATTTTAAATAAGAAGAATTTATTTCATCGAATTGTTACACTGTTACAATTTCTTACGCAACGCGAAGAAGGTTTTATTTTCCGCAGCTTAAGATAAGAGCATGAAAAAAAAATCACGGATGCAGTTTCTTTTTTCTTCCTTTTGCAAGTATTTATATGCTTCAGGTGGCAGCGGTTATTGTTAAGAAAAAGCAGACGGTTTTCCTTTTTACGAGTGGCGAGCTATCAATTTTTATATTATCTCGAAAAATCTTTTCCTCTTTCCTGAGGGTGAACCAACAAACTGGGCAAGTAAAGACAGTGATAAGCAGCGAAATGGATTTATCATACTGACCCACAAAAACACCAGGAGAAGCCAGAAATACCTCTCCTAGAAATGGACAGTATCCGGCTTGATAGAACTTCACCTTCAGGCAGAACAAAAAAATAAATAAAATGCGCAGACGATATTTTGTAGGTCGCTAGAGAAAAATACTCTCTCAAGACTTTCACATCAATTATACAACTTTCAGTGTATGCCAATGACGTCATTACTTCTCAGTTTCTAATTTTGGGTGGCTTAAGCGCATTGACAAAAGTAGGGTGTATTGTTAATAATATGGATTAGAATATTCATTAACTTAAAGCTCTGATTTAATTAGGGGAGAAGGAAAAGTAATTCTATTATGCAAATTGTTTGTTCCCGTTTTTCTATTTTAGTTTTCTGCAGCGGCAGTACGTGAGAATAATTATCTAGTTATAAGGAGACTGAAATGACATGATCGTGACTTCGATGACAGGTTGTTTGACTTCTGATTGGCTTGTGGATCAGATGATTATTTGGGAGAACAGCGCTATATACCACAAGTGATTTTAGAATGATGTATAATGCTGTGCAGCAGAAATGATTATTGAATAACATTGAAATAACTACAAACAGCTCAAAATTTGATTAACTAGTGTGTTTCATTAATGCGAATTACTGTTTCCTGTTGTAGAGTTCAATGGTAAATTTGAATTAATCGCATTATTTTATTTGGAATACCAAAGAACAAAACCGAAGTACAGTTCATAACCAATTTTAATTATTATTACCATTCTTGAAAAAAAGTAGATTCCACAAAAATAATAAATTATTTTTGGAGCTAATGATACAAACGATTGATTATTTTAATTTATTTACGGAATACCCATTCTTCGTATGGGTGTAAGAGTAAATAATCAATAAATCGGTACTAATCAGCATTGCGAAGTCATGCATAAAACTGACAAGTATATACCAACAAAAATTAAAAAAACGAAAAAACTATATACAATTTTTTATTTGTTATTATTTTTTGCACTTACTAAGAGCTTTTCGCTGTTTGATTAAGCATAATAATTTTTTAAAAGATCATCTAATCTAATTAAAAGTTAATTATATTCATTTGGCATAGTGCTATCGCTCAATTTCAGCTAATAATAGTTAAAATTTATAAAAATCTTGTATTTTTTTCCGGCACTTATTTTTTTCAAGAGCAACAGGAACATCTTCTATCCTAATGCTTACATTAAATAAATATATTAGCCTAATTGGTATTGATTAAAACAGCAACTACTAGCACAATACCAGTATTAATATCGTAAATTAAGGACAAATTACAAAAAGGACCATAATTTAGAAAGTTAATCATAGAACTTGATGAAATTGACACAGATTGTAGTGCACGAAATAACATGTAATATAGCATAAAAAATATATTAACCGGATAATTATGGTGTTACTGAAATTACTAAATCAGATGGGTCAGTTTTGAATCGAAATAGTACTCTCTGTAAGGAGTATGATCACCTCTAGCAGTAATACAGTATATAGAGTGATGTGTGACATTTTCAATTATGCTGTCTACCAGTTCCGTAAGGAATGCGAGCTATTATTGTTCTTGCAAAGCGGTTGCAAGCGGGGCAAGGGTCTGAGGAGGAGAATTAAGAGCAGCTACACGTGTTCATAAAGCATCCCAGACATGCTCGATAGAATTCAAGTCCGGTAATTGAACTGACCACACCATGTATTGAATTGCTTGATGCTAATTATAATCTTCCATGATGCGAGTTCTGTGCGACGTTGCATTATCGTCCTCTAGCACGTAATCATCCTCTATTGCACCATCATAAGGGAGCACATAAACATCAAGGATGTCGTCTCTATACACGTGATCATTTGCGGATTTTCATGCACTGGGACTGTATTTTAATGTTTTAAGGGCCTAAACTTATATATGGAAATTATCTAGTACAGACGATATATTAAGTCAATCAGATATAATATATCAAGCACAAAAGTATTTTCCCTGAAATAAAAGCAGCATTTTTTCGACAGATTTGGATTTTTGTCCCTCAACATTTGAAAAATAACCACTACTTGGAAAATATGGTTCTTATAATTCATCAGAAGAGCTTTCTAAAGTTTGGGTCCTTTAATGTTAATTTACTTTTTCGTGTATTTCACTATATCTGGAGATTTTTTTTTTACATTAATCAAAATCTTTTTGTCCACGATATTAAAAATCGTTTATCTAAGAATGCAAAAAAATGGTTTTTAATAACCGTTTATTATTTTTCCTTATTTCACTTAGAAATGATAAAAACGTTTGTAATTGCAAGGCATACAAATCTTCATTTTTAACTATATAATTTCAAATGAAAAAAATATAAAAGTAATTGGTCAAATTGATTCTGCATGATAAAATTTCAACGAAGTCATATTTCTTAATTTTTATTCCTCAAGAACTATTCATCCGATTCTTATTCAACATTTGAATTTTGAAGTTTCGTATTTTAAACTACGTAGATTAAATTGGTGCCAGAATATGTATGTTTTACAATAGAAATTTTCTTTGAACGTTAATATATAAAAAATAATTATAAGAAAATTATTTTTTGCTTAAAATTTTTTGCGATCAGTGTGTTTAATAACTGTAAGAAAAAATAATAACAATAATAATAAATAAATAAATATATAAAATATTCACATAATTAGTTTTTGAGATATGGCTAAACGCGCTAAAAGTGAAATTAGCTTGGTATCGCTCAAATTTTCGATCACTCTAAATTATTGGTTCAATATTTTCTAGATGGTGGTCACCCACTATAATCTGAGGCAAGCCGCGATGGCTCATGGGATAGAGAGTTAGCTTTCCAATGAGGCGAACCGGGTTCGAATCCCAGTCGATACGAATTCCGCATCCGGCTTGTATCGACTACAGTGCTGACGTGAATTATCCTCAGTGGTAGACGGATCATGGTTTAGAGTCCCTTTGCCATCAGGCTAACCGTGGGGGGTTCTCGTGGTCTTTCTCTCCATTTAACGCAAATGCGGGTTAACTCCATCAAAAACTCCTCCACGAAGGCAAAATTTCTCCCAATACTCGATCGAGGAGTTCCTTTGTCTTCTGGATTGGGTTCAAAATTACCAGGCTACGGAGTTGAACATTAGTAGTCGTAATCCCATAAAATTGGGTCGGCTGTTCAACGACGGTTATAAAATAGGAAAATAGAAAATATAATTTGAGGCTCAAGAATCATAATTCATTGAAAAAAAGGTAAGTTTATAAAAAAAAAGTATGTTTTTGTGTCGAATATTTTACACTCTCTAAAAATTAATAATAAATTCATCTAATATTTACCCTATGCAAAAACTAAGTTGCCTATTTTAAATTAATCTCCACTTTGAACATTGAGTCCTGGTACGAGGAAATCATGAAATGTTTTTCACGAGGAAAATTAGATAAAATGTTTTTCAGTGTGTTCCCTTCATTTATTATTATTGCTATCATGCGGGCACTATATATATATAAAGAAAACGAATAGGTGTATGTGTTTATTTATTTATTATTAAAAAAAAAAAATTTTTTTTTGCAGATGTATTTGAAGTACCTTAAAATTATCAGTGATGAACATTCAACTAAAAATAAATATTATAAAAAAAAAAATATTTCGTTACCTGAATGGAACAAAAACAGAGGGAGGTTTAAATTCCATTTGATTTTTTTTCTCTTTGTGAAAAAGCAAGATAATAAAAGGAATGGGAAATTAGTTTCTGCAGTTTTCCATTTACGTGTGCTTGACGAAGCATATGATTTTAAGCCGTTCTAAAAGCTTTCCTGTAAAAATTGGCCACCGATGCCATTCAATAAAACATAAATATCACCTGTCATGTTCCGGTGACTCTCTCAGATTTCCCGCGAATTCGATTTCTTTCTCATTCTATTCGAGTTTTCCAATTATAGAATATTTGAAAAAAAACTTCCATTCTGCTTAGATAAATTGACAGCGCTGTACAAAAGCTATTGTTATAACTATGTTCATCCAAATTGCAGCAAAGACTTTCTCCCTGTCATTGTTATTCGATGATGTCAAAAGATATATATATATAATTTGGTGTTAGATCCTTTTAATTTTAGAATAATTGGATCATCTAGGACATAAATGGAATAATTGCTGGTTTTCTATAGTTTGTGAATTGACTTGATTTCAAGTCTGTGTCAAATCCACTGAACCAATTTGAACAAAACTTGGAATAAAAAAAAATATTGTTTGACAAAAGTGTTCTTTAGGTTAATTTTTGTTCCACGAATGATGTATTTGCAGTTTTTTTATTCAGTTTCATAAAACTAAAAATGAAAAATACACCAAAAATTTTCAACGCGAAAGTTCTGCAAAATCTCTAAGGTCTTTTTGTGCCCGTGTCTGAATCTTTCAAATTTTAAATCTCCAAAAACTTTTCACTTTTCATAATATATAAAATGATTACACTGATCACCCTGACTGCATATTTTTAGAATACTACTGAAAACTAAAGATAAAAATTGAGGATAACAAGTACATTTTTTTTAAAAAAAAGATAGAGGAGCTATCAAAATCTGAACAATCATTTTCGTGGAAGAGGGGGAGAACAGAAAGTAGTTGAAAGTCGTAAGAAAGAACACCTCATGTTTCACTCAGCAATCAAACAGGTTTTTGCCCTTCCACCTAGCTCAACAATAACTTGTCAGATTTCGTCAGCACATTTTTTTTCCTCGTTTTAATATTAGTGTACGATCCCCAATGTGTATATTTTTGTTGTCTTCCTTTTTGACAAAAATTCTAAAAATAAAAATTAAGGGTGACTAGTATGGTATACCCGTTTATCTGTATTGTTTTGACTTTCGGTCATCCGTACAATTTACCATTCTTAATCTTACGGTATACCATGTTATACCATCATATAGGTTCACATGTTGTACCAGCATATTGGCCACCATATATGGCAACGTTACTTTTAAAAAGTAACGAGTAAAAGTACAAGTATTTTTTAAAAAAGTAACGAGTAAAAAGTAAAAAGTTCTTATTTCAAAAAGTAACGAGTAAAAAGTACAAGTAAAAGTACAAGTACTAAGCAAAAAAAGTAACGATTTAAAAGTACATTTCTAGGAAATCGAAAATTCAAAGTAACCTAAAATTTTATTGAATTATATTCTTATGCTCTTTAAAGTTTTTGCCAAATTGTTGTCAATTATTTAATTATTTTTAATTTTGAAAGTTATGGATTTAAATTTATTTTTAAATTCGGAAGAATATTATAATATAATTTTATAATATAATCGTATAATATAATTTTAAAATCAAATATAGTTTTAATTTCAAACTTTTTATGGATTAGCACGAAAAAGAAATTTTATCTATTGATTTTAATTTTTAGTTTATTATTTTTATTTATTTAAATTACCATTGATTTAAGATTGTTTTACTCTTTAGAGACGCGCTTTAAAAGCACAAACATAAACAAAGCAAACACAGGGTTTTAGATAGCTTTGTGATCTTTGAGCTAGTAAAAAATAATTGAATGTGCAGTATAAGCTGAAACAGAAGGTATTTAGGCACGAAGTTAGCTGTGAATGCATGTATATTGCACATTAATTTTATAAATTAAAAAAAAACATAAGCATTTTTTTTCAATGTAATATTTTTTTTTAGAAAGCTTACCGAGTTTTAGAAAAAAAGTAACGATTTCGTTCGATATTTCCGTTACAAATACTTGTACTTTTTCCCTAAAAAAGTAACGAAAGTACAAGTAAAAGTACTAAATTTAAAAAGTAACGAAGTACAAGTAAAAGTACGTACTTTTTACTTGTACCGGCTGTACAAGTAACGAAAGTAAAAGTACTGCCATATATGTTGGCCACATGTTGTACCAGCATATTGGTCCACATGTTGTACCATCATAGAGGTTCACATGTTGTATCAGCATATTGGTCCACATGTCGTACCAGCATAATGGTCCACATGTTGTACCAGCATATTGGTCCACATGTTGTACCAGCCGTAAGTAAAAGGTATCTATGAAGGTAAAGTTACTTATATAGGTGGATTAAATTCGATTTTTGATAATAAAGGTCAACTCTTGCAAAGGGGGTCATCTTAACTAGCTTCAATGTAGTACTTATATTGACTGCACATAGTGGTAGCGTGGGATGGTGCGCCCTCACACCAATGTTTAAAGGGCGAGCCAAAGCGAGAAAGGTTGAGAACCCCGGATTTTTGCCGATTTTTCATTACTTGCCACGATAACGACAAAATGGATCCAATTTTCGCCTGATAATATCGGATTTAGTAAAATACAATGCATGTTTTTCGCAGCTACCAAAGCATTTATGTTGGGCTCGATATATTTTACGGAACATGACCGATTTAAACCCACATATTCATTTAATACGTACCGAATTTCCCTTTTTCTTTTACACTTTAGAAAATTGTTAAGAAAATCGATGTCTGTTAAAATAAAAACTTTATCGTTGTTTATTTATTATTTTTCTCTTATTTATTTATTTATTTTCTTCAAATTTGTTCTCAAATCTTTAAACAAATAAATAATACAGATTACTACGCGTAATATTTTATTTTATTTTTCAAATAAAATAAATGAATAAACAAAAAAAATTTTTTAATCAGGCATAGTTCAACTTGTATTAATAGTGCACTTTAATATTAACTCTCTCGTAACTTAAAAACGTTGAAATAAAATTTAAGTATTATAGCTTTCCTAAATCTTATGTTTTCATTTTGTCATTCTAAGAATTACGAAAGTAAATAGGGTTGCTATTGAAATCGTTAATAATTATCTTTATAATTAAAAATGCAAATTCGAAAATTTGTGATATATATATTTTCTATTAATAATATATAAGTAGGATACATGTAATACATATTATCTCACGTTATTATAATTTTATATAGGCAATATTTATTTTTTCATCTTATTGGTAAAGCAGAATTGGATTAGAGGTGCTTTGAACCATTAAATAGCCTAAGTTTAATAAAAAAGGCATTAAAAAAGAAGGTTGAGGGATTCAGTCTTCGGAATCTAGCTGAAGCCAACGTCCAATTGATAATTAAGGACAGTAAATTTTTAAATTTATTATTATTTTTAATGTGACATAAAATTAGTTTAACAAGTAATATTTAGCAAGCTTCAAACAAAACATTGTATGAAAAAAAATAATGATGTCTTAGATCATTAAAATATATTTGTATATTTATTGGAATATTTATTTAACTTATTCTTTGGATTTAGGATAACAGAAAAAAGTATCAGAAGTTTTTGAAGGAATTACTAAATCTTTCAACTTATAATAATATACCCTTAAATTAAAGAAGCATTTTATATTAAAGGGTTAGATATTTTTTGTATTTTTTTTTTTTTTTTTTTTTTTTTTTTTTTTTTTTTTTTTTTTTTGAGAATTAAATTGTCTTTTTCTCGCTTGTTGAGATAACACTCCTTGTTTCATGGGCCTTTAAATCGAAGAGTTTGTTCCGGACATGATAACATTTTTGTACTAGTAGTGAAGAAGTTAAGGGAGGGAAGGGCGTACCATCACTAGTTTTTAAATAAAATCACATTTTCTTCTATAAATATTGCAGTTTTTTATCTATAAAATTTTTTTTTTCATTTCTTGCAAATTTAGTTCATTTTGGAATGTTTGTGCAGTGTAGGTTTATTTTTTTATTATTTTAAAGTTGTTCAAAAATTAAAAATTCTACGTGGAGTATCATATTTTGATCGAGACTGCATGCTTTTTAGGCACAAAATACCGAAATCACATGCCAGGGATCAACACGAAAAAAAGGTACAACATAAAATATTAGAATTTTTCGCTGACTTTCCCACTGAAAAATATTCCATTACAAGACTGCTCAGCACGCCACTCTTGCAACCTTGTTTCTGTACGAATCGTACAATATTTATTGTGTTATGTAAGTAGAATAAATTTTCGTAGTAACATAAGCTTAACTTCATAGTCCTGGACTGGAGTGCACTTCTATAGAAAGGTTTGAGTATGGACATTTTTTTTTCTTCAGTAATGTTCAGTATTATTGATTTGGGTGGATATCCCCCACCCCATTTTCTAGCTATGACGTTTTCAAAGATGGCTTGTCATTCGATCAAAGAACTATTAATACTTATGTTTATATTTGACATATTTGCATATAATTTAATTTAAGTATGCTTTAAGTACTATTTTATAACCGTCGTTGACCAGCCGACGCAATTTCAGGATTTACGACTACTAATGTTCAACTCCGTAACCGTGTAATTTTGAACCCAATCCAGAAGACAAGGGAACTCCTGGATAGAGTATTGGGAGAAATTTGCGATCGGGAAGAACATTTTGATAGAACTAACCGTTGCGAGAAGAAAATAATGAAAAGCCCCTACGGTTAGCCTGACGTCAAGGGGACTCTAACCCATGATCCGTCTACCACTGAGGATAATTTTACGTCAGGACTTCCTTATTCGCTCTAACGTCTTTTACGTCAGAATCTCCTCATTCGGTGTAAGTGTTAATTGACATTAAACCAATTACAACGTTTTAATTGAAAGGAACTTTAAAAGCTTAGCATGCAGTACTATTAAGACAACTTATTATTATTATCATCGGTTTCCCAATCATCATATCTAACGCTTTTCCTTATGTTGTGGTAAACTGTTTGTAATAGTGCTTGTGACTTTAGCTTCATCCTTTAACAGTCTTCATGATTTAAATTATAAAAGTTTCCTGATTAAATTTCAGAAGTTTCTCATAAATGTTGTGGTGAAAAAAGTTTATGAAAACTTCTGTTATTTCACTAAAAGTTCAAGAATTAATCAGGTCCTGAGCATTGCCAACTGTATCACGAAATCCAAAGTCAAGCATCAGCATAAATTGGCATAACCATAAAGTTTCAGTCGTTGTAGTGGATATGGCACTTTAACAAATCATTATTAGATTTCAAAAATCTCGCCTGGCATCGTAGAAGGACGTATTAAGAAACAACAGGTAACAGAATTAGAAATAACACATTATGAGCGTCAGATTATATAAATTCTATTACAATTATGATATCAATTATTTTTGCAGTACTCGTTGCTATTATCGACATTTTAACATCCACCGTGATGCTTTTAAGTGGTAAAGCTTTGGTGGAAATGTGACCTTAATGTTGAAATGTCTTACAAAAGGTAACCACTGTTTCATTGCTTCTATATCCGTTACGCAATACAGGGACTAAAACAATTGTTTTACAAGATAAAAGTAAAGATAATTTATGCATTTAAAATCATTCTTTTTTATTCTAACTCTTTGTGAAAAAACTGCAAAAATTCAAAATTTTTAGGAGCTTGAAACAATATTTTAAGAAACAGCATATTATATAATCTAAAGAGGCATGACCTTGTTTTGATTTATTGAAATAACTGAAAGAAAATTATTATTATTTACTTAATGTTATCCGAAAGTAAATAAATAAAGTTGTTATTAAAATTTATTTGCAGTTAAATGTTTCTAGTTTGAACAAATTCAACAACTCTTCAAGAGGAATCACTTAAAATATGGATATTACTTTTTTTTATTATTACCAGAGTTTCGAAGACCAATTTTTATGTTAGTTACGTTATTACTAAAGTCATTCTTATAGTTATCTGCTATTACCTTTGATTGTTAAGTGAAATTACCAGCAAAATAATCTGAAACAGTACATTCCTTCTTAGATTAGTAGAAATAACATTTTAATATTTAAAATTCCATCAATTTTTAAATAAAATTAATAATTTAAAATAGAAACCTGGTGCAAGTAATGATATCCTCAGAATAAATAAGAAAAGATTATTTTAAAGATGTAATTAATTGCTATATTAAGAAGAAAAAAATGCTTATTTGTTCATTTTAAAGGTTCAATTTGTTCATTTTTATTTATACTTTTGAGTCTATATAAGATTAGTAGAAATGACATTTTAATTTTTAAAATTCCATCAATTTTTAAATAAAATTAATAATTAAAAATAGATACCTGGTGCAAATAATGATATCCTCAGAATAAATAAGAAAAGATTATTTTAAAGATGTAATTAATTGCTATATTAAGAAAAAAAATGCTTATTTGTTCTTTTTAAAGGTTCAATTTGTTCATTTTTATTTATAATTTTCTGTCTAAGATTAATGGAAATCACATTTTAATTTATAAAATTCCATCAATTTTTAAATAAAATTAATAATTAAAAATAGAAACCTGGTGCAAATAATGATATCCTCAGAATAAATAAGAAAAGATTATTTTAAAGATGTAATTAATTGCTATATTAAGAAAAAAAATGTTTATTTGTTCATTTTAAAGGTTCAATTTGTTCATTTTTATTTATAATTTTGAGTCTAAGATTAGTAGAAATGACATTTTAATTTATAAAATTCCATCAATTTTTAAATAAAATTAATAATTAAAAATAGAAACCTGGTGCAAATAATGATATCCTCTGAATAAATAAGAAAGGATGATTTTAAGGATGTTCCAATTAAATGCTATATTGAGAAAAAATGCTTATTTGTTCATTTTAAAGGTTCAATTTGTTCATTTTTATTTATAATTTTGAGTCTAAGATTAGTAGAAATGACATTTTAATTTATAAAATTCCATCAATTTTTAAATAAAATTAATAATTAAAAATAGAAACCTGGTGCAAATAATGATATCCTCTGAATAAATAAGAAAGGATGATTTTAAGGATGTTCTAATTAATTGCTATATTAAGAAATAAATACTTATTTGTTCATTTTAAAGGCTCAATTTGTTCATTTTTATTTATAATTTAGAGTCTAAGAAACAGTTTAAATATACAAAAAATTTGGGAGCCAAACTGATGCTTTTTATGCGCCATGGCAAACAGAATCACATGATTTTTTACAACTGCACTTTGTTACTGAACATATAAACAGTAATAATAGCATACTAACTCAATTTTTATGCTAATCGATTGCGTATAAACATAAATATTAGTAGTTCGATGATCGAGCGACGGCAATCTTTGATGTTGTCATAGCCCGAAATCGTACCAGTAGGTCGATGTCCACCAAGGCCAGAATATTTTCTAATATATTCTGATTACTGAAAGAAGTAGTCAAGTCCAGGACGATAACGTCTTACCAAAAAGTCGTAACAAATTTCTTCTAAATTTAATTTAAAGACGCGAATAAGTATTTTAAAACTAAAAAAAATATGTTAGAAAAAAATCATTAAGCGAGAACTTCTATTTATTTATTTATTTATTGTTATCACTTCTAGATAACAGATGCAAAAATTTTTTTTCTTTTTTTAACTTCCATTCAAATTTTTCACACCACCACGAACTAAACTAGATCAGAAAACACACTTCAAAGGGGGAAAAAAATGCAGTTAATTTCGTTTTCAAAGTTTGTACTCAGGTGAGGATGTTTATAGACTCTACTGACCCGGAACGCCAAAAATGTTCGAACATGACCTTGCTCCTTATATCTTGTAGGAAGCTTGTAACGGGTGACCTTGTTTCTCATCCCACCTGAACACATACCTGAGGAAAGACCCACCTGTGCGATGATGGGGGGAAGGAGGAAGATAAGGTCATTCGTCTTCTCTGCTGCTTCCTTCCTGTATCCCCCAGGACTTTTTAATGTCCTGTTGTAGGACAACTATGTTTATGAAGTGGATGCTTTGAAGAGGATTTGAAAGTTGCGCTATCTCTTACATGTATTTTATCAAATACCAGAGATTGAGAGCAGAGATGTTATGTGTAAAACAGCCAAAGACGAAAATTCTTAAGGGAAAAGAAAAGAAATATTTTCCCCTTTTTATTTTTATTTATTTATTTTTTGTTATTATTATTTTTTATCTGTAAGGCTTTACTCACTGAGGATTTTTGTTTAGAAAAAAGAATAGAAAATTAGCAGTAAATTCAGTGATTAAAATATAAATGAATATATATATCGAGAGAGGCTGTTCCCTCACTATAGTTTAGGTCAGCGTTCCCAAAACTTAAGACTTTAATGTACCCTTTCTAAATTTTTCGAAATGCTGTGTACCACTAATGAAAAAATGAATGCATTTTTTTTAAAAAAAAATATGTTTATTTTTCTTTTTGGTACGAAGTTTAGTTAATACGTTTATTTGCATACGTTTATTTTATTAGAGAGAAGGATGATAGATAGAAGAATGAAATTATATTTTATAAAAATAATCAAAATAAGTAGAATTTATTACAAGGATTTACTATAAAAAAAACTACACAAAAGTTAAAAATCACAACTGGCTGTTGACACCATTAATTATTAACTGTTAACTCTGCAAAAAATAGCAAATAGAAAAATACGTAATCGTAAATTTTCACGCCTAGTTCTGTTATTTTTAAATAAAAATTTTCGAAATTTTGTTTGTTGCAAGATATTCCGCATAAGAACGCGTACCCCCACTAAACTGTTCCCGTACCCCTGGGGGTACGCGTACCGCACTTTGGGAAACACTGGTTTAGGTTAACACATACATTTCATTATTTTTTATTTTCGCTTTCTGGATGCTTTTTTTTTCTTAACAAACTTTTGTTTATGGAGTATCATCTTCTAGCACAGTCCTTTTTTTTTTTTAAATTTTTTTTAAAGATAAAGGTAAGAAATAAATGCTTCTTTTTATATAACTTGGAGAAATGTTGTTTTATTACTTTCAGAATTTCTACGGATTTTTTTTATGAAAAAATTAAAGCAACATAATTTAACTGTCTGTAATTATGCGTAGGCAATTTAATACTGTACATTTGTGTGTGTTTAGATTTTTAAAAATATTCTTTTTTTTTTATTGCTTAAATGGATGAGAATCGAATTGGATGATGTTGAAAAATTTTATTTTGAGGAATAACCGCACTCTGCGGTTTACTTGCCTTCCGATAAAATAAAAAAAACAATCACTTCAACTTTGAATAAAGCTAGGTTCAGATAAAAAAATAATAATAAAAAGAAAACGTTTTTTTCCTACTGAAATATTTTTTTACGGCCATAAATTAATACAGTGACCTCCCTTGACCGAAGAACACAAAAAGAAAAAAAAAATATCTTGGAGCTTATCGTTTATTACGCTAATAGATCAAATTTAAAAATAGAAATCACAAATAAAATTCTGACCATATTCCTCTGCAATGTTCAATAATATAAACTTAATGCGCTATATTTCATGACAAACATACTGAATTACCGTTTTATAATCATTAAACGATAAATAAGTCACTTTTTTTTGACAATTTATAGTTATTTTCATCCTGAAATTTATTTAAAACTATAATAGACAACATAGGCAATTAAAATAATTATTACAAAAAATATTTAAAATTGCTGACAGGTACAAGGGATTAAATTTTACACCATTGTTAAATAATCTATGAGGCTAAAAGATGTTGACGAGTTTTTATAGTAACCAAAAATCCTATAAGAATTTTTAAAAAAACAATTCTGTGGAAGTTGCAGTGATGATAAACTATTAAATCATGACGTATTAAAACATAAATTATCGTAATTAATAATAGGTTTAAATTTTATCCCTACAGAACGGAGTGTTTGACGCATTGGTCAAAGGACAAATAAATTACAAATTCGTTTATAAATACTTAATACAATATAAAATATGCACATAAACATAAGCAGATTGCTTAAAAAATCTTATTTATTAATTTATCTTTAAATATATTAAACTTATTTGGTCCAAGTACTTTAGTAAAAATGTCAGCTATTTGTTTATCAGTTGGACAACATTTAATAGTTATCAAACCTTTATCAAACTTTTCTTTTATGAAATGAAATCTCACATCTATAAGTTTGCTTTATTTGTTCATAACTCTTTTACTATCAAACTTATTGCACTTTGGTTATCTATATTTAGAGTTGAGAAAATTTTATTTCCAGTCATTTCTCCTATTTGAGTTTTAATATAGATTAGCTCTCGACAACATTCCGCAGATGCAATATATTCTACTTCGGTACTTGATGTTGCATCTATAGATTGTCTTCATGAGCACCAACTTATTGGACCTCCACAGATTACATAGCCTGTGGTACTTTTAAGAAATCTCCTGCATAATCAGAATAACAATAAGCAACTGGTTTTTCATCATTACCATCTTTTGAATAAACGATTCCTTCTTTCATATTTCCTTTTAGGCGTCTTAAATTTCTTTTAGCTTCGGTGATATTTTCCTTGATGGATCTTCAAGATCTCTGCTACTATTATTTATCGCATAAGTAATATCTGGTCGGGTTCTTAATGAAAGATATGGAGTTCAGACTGTTTCTCCGTTTGGCAAATAAATTTTTTCAAGAACTTCTGATTTATTACTTTTCATTATCATCTGAGTATCAGTTGATTTTGCCTCTTGCATTCGAAATGTTTCTATTATTTGATTTGCATGAGGTTCTTAATGAATTTTTATCTCAGCTCCATTATTTTTAAAATTTATTCCACAAACTGAATCCGGTTATTCACATGATGTCTCAAAGTTTTAGTAAGTTTTCAACGAAACTAACAAGTTCTGCTTTGCTTGTGCAAGCTACTTTGTTAGGACCAATTAAAATTCCGTCATCAGTAGTTTGCATAGTTTACTTTGATCTTCATAACCTTCTGGCTCTTTCACGTATATTTCTTCATCTAATTTTCCATAGAGAAAAGCAATTTTTATGACAGATTCCATCAGATGATACTCTTTCTTTATCATACATAATCAGACCAGACAGATTACATCAGACCGGCTTACAACAGGACTAAATGTTTCTAGAAAAATTTCACCATATTTTTTATTATGACCTCTAACTACTAAATGAGCTTTAAATGTTCCATTTTCTCTAAATTTGAAAAACCCATTCAATTCTTAGAATTTTCTTATCTTTCACTTTATTTCTTTTTCAACAACTGTCCACGCGTCATTTTTTTTCTCAAAGATCCTTTTTCGACTTCTTCAATCGCTTTCTTCCAGTCTTTTCTATCAGGTTCATTTATGGCTTCTTGATATGTTAAAACAACATAATCTTTTAAGTATGCTGTTTGTTTTCTTTCTCTTAATAATTTTTCAGAGTTAAATTCATTCTTTAAAGATTCTGAGTTTTCAACGCATTCTTCTTTAGTTTCTTAAGCAAATATTTTTACAATTTCTGTACCATCACCAGATTGAATTTCTTCAATTTTCGAATTGCTTATGTATTCATGTTTGCTAAATACTACATCTATTCAAATTCTTATTCTTCTGTTTTCATTGTACCATAATCTATAATTATTCAGTGTTTAACCAAAAAAATATGAGTTTGATATCTCGGCTATCAAGTTTCTTTAACTTACTAAGATTCTTTACAAAGACTTTATTACCAAATATCTCAGTCTTGATAAATCAGGCTTTTCTTGATACTACATTTCTGGAATTCTGTTTACGGCATATGATGGACTTCGATTTAACAAATATGCTGAAGGCATGCCACATTTCTTCTTTGAGACCGGAATTAAATAATAATGCTCTTGTCATATCTAGGAGACTGAGGTTCAAGCATTCTGACTTTCCATTTAATTGAAGAGAATATGGAATGGTGTAACCAAGAACAATTCCCCTTGATTTGCTTCAGTTTTTAAATCCATTTAAAGCATATTTACCTCCATTATCGCAATAAATTTTTGAAACACTCAGCAACCATTTTGCCTACACTTCCTTAACGTAGTTTTCCTAATTTCTAGTTACCTCAAATTTATTTTTAATTGGATATACCATCACAAAATGTGTGAAATCATCTAAAAATGTTACAAAATATTTCTTCATATACCATGTTCGATTGGCTCACAAACATCCGTGTGTATTAACTCTATTAGCCTAGTTGCTCTAGTACACTCATTTGAAAATGGACATCTAGTTTGCTTAGCTTTTGCACATACTTCACAAGGATGAGAAATGTTCTTATTTTCATCAGTTTTCAAATTCATGATGGTTGAATGATTTACTAATTTTTTCAAACTATCAATGTTTAAATGCCCAAGCTTTCTATGCAATGAATTTACATTAATTTCTTCACTAGTGAATAATGCATATTTTTGATCACTTAATTCAACTTCATACCTATAACCAATAATTATTCTATTTACCTTCTAAAATAACATTTCCTTTTTTTAGAAATTTCCCCCGTATCTTATCAAATTTTACTAAGCCATCTTTTGTCGTTATGGAATTCACTGACAACAAATTTTTACTCAAATCTGGAATATACAACACATATTTCAAAATGAACTTTTCAGATTCAACAGTTCCATTACATTCAGCTTTCATAACTTCAAAATTCTTCGCCAAACTAATTTTTGTTGAAATAGTTTTAGGTTTTTTTAAAGCTGTTTACCATATAAGAAAAAGAAGTCAGAATCAACTGTCAAAACTTCCAAAAATTCGAACGTTTATATAAAGTTAAAAACAATGTAGCTTGATATTGTTTCTTCTTGATTTTACGAAAATAACAATCTTTATCAAAGTGATTATTCTTGTTACTTATATATCATTTATTTGTTTAAATTTTGCAATCTTTCGCCAAATATGTTAAGCCATTACACTTGAAACATTTTCCTTTTTTTAACAAGTTTATTTGACTTTTAAATTTGCATGATTTAGAAAAATGATCTACTATTATATTAAAAACATCTTTTATCTTGCGTTTGGGAAGAAACTGTTGCGCCGCAAGCGAATTCATCATTTCCCGCCAATTTTATATTTTGTTCTTCATTCAATAACATTGCTGCTAAATTTGTTAAAGTTTTTTTCATCTTTTTTCTCAGTAGATTCCCATACACTTCTAAAATGCTTATATTGTTTTAGAAGAATCAATAAAAATTTAGATATAACCATTTCATATTCGATTTGTTTTTCCAATGCCTTTAAAGTAAATGCCATTCGCTCTAGTTTGATTAGATGAGTGGCTATATCGGAGTTTTTTTTTTTTCAAGCTAAAAGAATTCTTTTAAATAAAGACACTTTTGTAGTTCCTAATCTTTTTCAAACACACTAAATAATTTTGAAAATATATCAGAAGTACAATTGCAAGTTGAAATATGCATCATCGCGTTTTTATCTATTGTGCTAACTATGATTTGTTGCGCCTTAGCATCATTTTTGCTCCAATTAATTTTGGCATCCAATGTTTCTGCGCCAATTTGTTTACTAGTTACGATATCGTACAAAGAATTTGCTTTTAAATAAATTGTTATTTAAAACCATAACGAAAAATTGTTCAATTTCTCAATATCAATTAGATCACCACTTACCTGAGACATATTTTTTTCTTCGATTTATTCTTCTTCACTTTTATGCAACTATTGATCTGGCTTTACGTTCTGGAGCCCATTTCCTGTTTTTAAGTTCTAGAGCCCATGACCTTGTTTAGAGAAACTTTAAAGGGCGAATAAATTACGAATTCGTGGACTAACAAAACATTTAATACAACATAAAATCTAAACATAAACATACGCAGAATAGATTTTAGATTCCACTATTTAAGGCTGTCACTTTTTACTTTCGTAGAACATTTGTTTGTACTCCTCGATTCTCACCTATATGTTGCCACTCAAATATTTTACAAGGGTAATAAAAGCATTAATAATTATTTTTACAACATTCTGAACTATATCTGTTTTTTTTAGAGGAAAACAGTTAAGAATAAAAAGTTAATTAAATATATAGAGCCGCCACTAATGATATCAATGGATAATAAAGCAACCCGATTTTAAAAATCAAATTTGCCAGAACGGAATCATTACAATACCAAAACATGCTACAATCATCCTTTAATCCAATTTCAGTAGGACGTGTATTTAAAAAATGTAAATCTCGGCTCCTTTTTATCTGAATATTTTAAATGTGTAGATAAATGACTCGAAAAATGTGTAGCTTATAAATAACAAATTTCCTTAATGCGAAAGAAAGAGAGATTTAAGTGACAGGTGGGGATTAAATTTTTTTGGGAAACTAAAAGAATAGAGTTTAAAAATTTTGAAACAGGGGAGTGGATGAAAGGGAATCCAAAATGAAAGCAGTTTGAGAATTGGAAAAGTTATGGAACGTTTATCATTTTTCATTGTCAATGATCATCACTTACTTATTTATTCAAAAAAGTAAATTTTCTTTTAATGGATTTCAGAAAAGTGGCTGATATTTCAAAATGAACTTTACAGCAAAGAGGAAATATTTATTGTCACAAAAGCTCTTATAAACATTCAAACGGAAGCACTTCAGTATTGAATCTCAAATTTTAAATTCTTCGAATCAACCAAATATGTTACGATTTTAAATCCTTAGGTTAATTATAAAATTCAGACAACGTTTAATTAAAATGTGAAACGTAAAATTAAAATATAAATGAAGGATTCAATTTACATTTTAGTGTATTTGTACATGGAGAAAAATTACCGTACTTGTATGATGATGGCATTTCCGGTAAAAAAAGAAAGTATAATTCTGGTAAATGTTATCATAGACCGGTAGTTTTTACCATACTTCCTTTCCTCAGCGTAATGTTTACTCTGACTTTTTTTTTCGGTACTAATCATAAAAAATTAGCCACCTTTCATGATTTTAAGGCGCAGGGAACTGTATTGTTTTATTTCGATTTATAAATCTGTTTAAGGTCAGGAAATATAAATTTGCGATAAACAATCATGACGGTTGGAGAGCTGCAACGAGTATGGGGGGGGGAACTCAGTATAAATTAAAAAGGCATTCTTTCCTCACCTACAAAAAATTATGCATATTTAAGTCATTTAAGAAATATTCGTCTAAAAGAAAATCATTATTAATGTATTCATTAATCACTCAGTAGAAAACGGAGTCCATTCAGAAACCATAAGAGAAAAATTTCATAAATTGAAATTGTTGCGTTTTTTATCCACTAAACAGCAATTTTAAGCGCATTCTTCCAGGAAAATAAATGATGTCCTCTTTTCTTCTTCTTTCAATGGGCAAAAATTTATCTCATTTTTTCGTATAACTCAGTTTTATTTATTTTCGTCTTACTTTACTCGATATGAGATATAAAGTTTAAAAAAAAAAAAAAAAATTCGAAAACCGTATTTATCATTATAGAAAAAGTTTAAAAAAAAATCATATAGTTTCGCGTTTGTTTTGTAACTGGATATCGTAAGAGGATTACTTGATTAATCTTCTTACATGGACGACGACACACAAAATTTAATAAAACGGGATAGTCGAGTCAGCATATTGAAATCGATTTTTCTTAATCGGAAACTTGCTACATAAGTAGAAAAATACCTTATGTTCCATGTGAAGACATTCTTTTCGAATGGCTTTTAAAGAACAATAGTTACGAATTTATCGAATTAAATGTTTGGAATCCAAGCTTAATATTTTGAATATTTAAAAAACAATTTATAAAATGGCCTAAAAAAGTTCAGTGTTACTTAGATTTTCAAAATGCTTGTTAACAGTTATTTAGAACTTTTTTTTTATTAAATAATTTATTTTATGTGTGTGAACTCTTTATTTTTGACAGAGCTCAAAATGCTTATTTAAGCTTAAAATGGGGTTTCTGTAAAACTGACTTCGCTCAAAAAACGTGTTAATAAAACTGTAAGTAAAATTTTAAAGAATGAACCCTACTTTTAACATCTTCACAATTGTTGAAAAATTTGCGTAACCAAAGGATGTGGGAAGTCATTACTGAGAATATGAGAACTTTAAAATGAATACTACGAATATTCTTTATTTACCATAGTTAAATCTTTTAAAATACTGTAATTATAAAAATTTAAAAATAAATAGCCATGCCAATTAAATCAAGACTCATATTTTGCTATGTTTTTTTTTCTAACAACCGTTTGAAGTTCAACCATGTCAAGTTTCTTCAACGTGCATCTCGAGTTATGTTTGATTTTCTATTGAAAATCAAACATATCAATTTATTTTATTAAGTTTAAAAAAAGGGCAAAATAAAAAGTAGATCGATATTTTAAAGGGTTCTTACTCCTTATATATTAGTTAATTTAAAAGTTTGAAAAGAAATTAAATAAATAAATATTTTTTTACCATCCAGGAACAAAAATTTTGACCTTATAAAGAGATTGAAAAACGTAAGATTAGAACTCGATTTTGTTTCGCCTAGCAGCTCACGATCTTTGGAAATTCTAGTTTTATTAACCAGATTTTTTGTTTTTATTCCTTTTTTTTAAAAATATTTTTGTATCTATTTATTTTTAAATATGTTTCGAAAATGCTGAGACATTTTACTGCGATCAGGAACATCTAATTGCTGGAAATTAAAAATATTTTAGTCTATATTTAGTTCATCCTAATAGAGTTTTGAGGAAATAGGGTTCCAAAACTTAGATGAGTTGAGGCTATTGATTTTCGGTATTGATGAAAATATTTGATAAATTTCATACACAATTAGTATGTTTTAATGTTTTTAGAAATATTAGTGGGAAGTGTTTCAATGAAAATATGTTTAAATAAGAAGAACATTAACGCTTTTATAATTTGACGGAATAAAAATTAGCTAATTATCCTTAAGTTTAAACTATGATTATTTTAAAGGTTAAATTCACAAAGTGACATACATAAAGAGTTTCCACTCTTAATATTAGAGCATGTAAAAAAACGTGTTTTTTTTTTTTTATTTTTTATCGACGATCGCAAAAATGACAACAGTCTGGTTCAAACGGTTTTAGCGCTACTCTACGGCAAAAAGCTTAATTATCAGTTAGATTGATGAGTTCATCTTTTTCTTTTCTTGCTTTTAACTGAATTTATAAAATTCTTTATAAATCATTTGGGCATTTGTTTTACCTTAGTTCCACGAAATTCTTAGATGCTAATTCGTTTAAGAAGTCGTTTGTCATTGAAGACAAAAGTACAATTTGTAAAGTAAATTACAATGAATTTTAAATATTTTAATTTCTTATCATTTTCTTGACTTATATTTCTTTAAGTGTTTAATTTAATACGTATTAACACGGACAAAATGCACCAGTAATACTTTTAAACTAAAGGAAGAATAAATACGGAAAAGCTTTATAATGAAGAATTTTTTCTATTTTTCGTTTACGAGTTTTCACTGTTAAGAGAATTCATTATATGAAATAATAGAAATAGACAGGAGTAAATAAATATATGAAGGAAATACTTTTTACGTGTAATAGAACTAAAATTTGAAATAAATATTGGAGCTGATTAGAAAGTTTTATGTTTCTACATAAATGCATAACATGAAAATATTTTTAAAAAAAACTAACTATTCCAAATTTAAGCAATCAATCTTAATTGGATAATTTTGATTGAAACGAATCACAAAAACTCAACTTTAAAGCAATAAATTACAAGGAATTATTATTAACTAGGAGGCTTCGCCCCCTGCTCGCTGGCGCTCAACCAACCCCCGGAACTGCTTTTGCAGATCATTTCGAATTGCTTCGCAATCCGATGCTCGCTTTGCTCGCTCATTGGATAAGTTCTTAACGTCTAGCTTTTGTATACTTTTTTGAACACTGAAGTTCCGAAAACTTTTCACTGTAGAAAATTCTAAACCTGTGCATTTCAATATTAATTTGAAATTGCAAACAGTTCACATATTTTTCTTAATCACACTATTCTAAATTTCAGTTGTTGAGAAAAGTAACTGTTGTAAGTTTTGTTTTAAAGTCTTTCCCACCAGAGGGCTAAAACCATGTGTTGTAAAACAATATGAAATAGTACTGAACGCCGGATGTAAAGCATCGGCTTCGATGAAGATAATTTTGTGAGAATTTTTTTGATAATTCGGTGAGAATTCACCCGATTAGACATATGATGCTCACTACGTGCTCTTGCGCGCCGAAGCCTATCAATTAAAACGTATTAGCGTTTTATATAATATAGATTAGCCATATGATGCTCACTGCGTGCTCTTGCGCGCCGAATCCTATCAATTAAAAATGAAAGCTGTTGCCAACGCGAGAAAAGAAATATCATCGGTTTTATTGATACATACGTACGTATAAGCGTTTTATATAATATAGATTCATACGAAACATATAATCGCACAGAAATAAATAAAAAAAATATAAAAGCAACAATGCATAAATTAGTGCAGAGTGTGAACTATTCACATATACTAAATCAACTAGCCTTTTCCGTTAAGTGTTTCTAGAGGGTTCTATAGGCCATTGGGGTAGGAGAAGCTTTAGAGTGGGTCGTCCTTAAATATTATAGTTCATGATTAAATCATAATTGTGAAGGTGGTTTGTCCAATTCTTTTATTTATATACAGTAAAGTGCCGATTATCCGAACGTCTAATTATCCGAACTACGTCTGAATTCGTTTTTTTTTTTTTTTCAAGTTTAGAATACTTTTTAACTTATCAACATTCCATATCTACCGGCTGAAAAAATGCCAGGTTATACAGCAGAAGAAATAGAAGACTGGCGTCGAGACACTGAAAACGTCCCAGGATATCAAATTTTAAAAGATGATGAAATTGTTGCTGAAATTTTTAATGAAAATCGGAACTCCACAGACGAAGAAGTAGGTGATCAAGTTCAAGATAGTGAACCTTCTCATATAGAAAAATGTAATTCATCAGATATTGCAATGAATTGGCTAGAACGTCAAAATGATGTTGATCCAGTTCAGCTGATTTATTTAAAAAGAATGAGGGATATGGCTGCTCAAAAACGAGCATCTTCTTTGAAACAAAAGTCTCTGTTGGATTTCTTTTGCTATAGAAAATAAAGAAAAATGTGGTAAAATCAGTAATTGCCAAAAGAAATTATAAAATGCTGAAATATGATTAGAAAAAATTCAAAATGAAGAAAAGTAGAAAAAAAATAAGTAAAAAATATTTAAAAATTGAAAAAACAACAACTTTTAAACAGAGCAATTTTAGAAAGTACTGCCAGTTAAGAACCTGGAAAAAGTGTGAAGGGAAGTTAGTGCATATATAATAATCATTTAAATTAGATTTTAAACAACTTTCCAATTATTCGAACGTTTCATTATCCGAACTACGTTCGGTCCCGAGCAGTTCGGATAATCGGCGCTCTACTGTACATACATACATTATCGTCGGACTAATGGGCCAAAAACCCCCAGTCCTAACGTCCAGAATTCAAAATTAAAACTAAAGGAAATTGTTCCCAAATGACATTTAGGAGTACATTTATGGAATAAAAGATATTTTAAAAGCTGGGAAATATGTAACGCCTTTTGTGGCATCACAATAATATAGTCTCGTTAAAAGAATCTGGGATATAATTTTGATTTTTTTTCTTAATTCATGCTTTGTTTTGAATTTAACAATTTACAACATTCCTAAAATGAAACATTTTAACCACAGAAGTATACTTTTGATAAAGAAGGCACGCTGGCAAGGGTTAGGTAGGTATTTTATTCACGTCACGCTAGAGCTGCACAATGGGCTATTGGCGATGGTCTTAGAAACATCCCTGAGGATGATCTGAAGACATGCCATCACAATTTTGATCCTCTGCAGAGGGTATGTCTCTTCCGCTTTGGTACCTTGACGACCTGTGCTCGAAGGTGAACACTGTACGTTAGAAGAGTTTAATGAGGTCCGATACCGCGCATTCTCGGTTCATATTCGGATTGATTAAAGTGATCACTCACAGTACTGATCGCAGCCAATGATGCTTGACTTCGGTCTTTTACTAGCAACCTTGTTTTTATGATCAATCCACTGCAGGACCCCTGGAAAGGGGAGTTCATTAGTTAGGCAGTCCTTGTGCAGCTTTGATTGGGGGGCAAACAGATGGAACAGACAGCTTTTACTAAACTCCACAATGATAATATTTGTGCTCTATGACTTGTGTCGGGTCGTAAGATTTATCTCCTTTGCCTGAAATGGAACTTGGCTCAAACTACTCCTGTTCATACTTTAAAAGACATTGGTTCCCAAAAGCGCCAACTGTTCTCTACGTAGTTCTTAGTTGTTTAAAAACTCACGGGAACTTGTCAAGAAATCAACCTGTAAAGTGAGAATGGATGATTTTTTTTCTACTTTAAAATCGCAAAAATAAACTTTCATCATGACAATTCATTTATCATAATTTAAGACAAGCATATAATTTAATTTAATTATTTGCCTCGCCAGCAGGAACAATATTTTGTTTACTTATTTTTATTTTAAAAATTCTTCGGGCAATTTCGCGTATCTTCAATATGTCAAACTTTTATTAAAACTTCAGGCGTAATTTCTACTATCTCAAAACTCATTGCAAGAAACTCTGGTGCGCTCAAGGAAAAAAAGTTTCTTCAAAATGAATCGTTTCAATTCTCTTTCTCTTTTTTGAAAAATGTATTAGAGTGATCAAATTAGTTGGAGAAATAAAAAGAAGAAAAATTGAAAAATCGAGAGTTATTGAGAAGTTAAGTGAGGGAGAACAGCATATGGTGTTGATTTAACCAATGGAAGAAGAGATTGGGACAAACATATTTCTCAAGAGGAGACAGATCGATAAAGAAAGAGGAACAATTGATTCTTAGATGAGGAAATAGTTTGTTAGTTTTCCAAAGAACGGTAATTGATTTCGGAAAAAGAATGTTTACTCACTGGAACAATTTTAGTTATTCAAACAAACGAATGAATTATTATTATTTTTATTTTTTTATTATAAAACTAGACATTTTCCTCTGATTATTTTGCTAATTTTCGAGAGTAAGGAAAGGGATTTTTATATAAACCTATCTCCCTCTCTCTGTCTATATATATATATATATATATATATATATATCTTATGTGACAGCATGGCAACACTATAGTAATAATTCATTTTCCTAGGTAGTCTTAAGTAATAATTTAGGTGGAGATCAATAGGTTATATGTTGAATATTCATTTAGAATGATTTTATATTCTTATAGAAATAAAAAATTTAATTGCAAAGTAATTAGTTAGACTTATTTTTTATCCTTTTTAAAATGGCTGTAGATATTTTAAACATAAACTGTGTTATGGTGACGCATACTGTGGAACCAATTATTGGTAACAGAGCTTGCTATTTTCGAGCACTTGCATATATAAATATATATATGTGTGTGTGTGTGCGTGTGTGGGAGAGAGAGAGATGTATGTATGAATGTATGTCAAGAAATCATACTTAGAGTGATTTGTATGATTTAATGGCTGCCTGGGGGTTCCGCGTTCAGCTAACCACCTGACCGGAGCATCTGCTTCTGCACCCCAGAGCCCAAGGTCAAGAAAACTGAGATGGGCACAGTAGGCCTTGGCCCTCTAGGGCTGTCGCGCCGTTGAGTTTTGTTTAGTTTAATGGCTGCCAGATAGATTTTAAATTATTACGAAAATTCAGTAATTCAACTTTGTTATATCCAAAATAATTCAAACATTATTGCTAAATTTAGCAATACAAAAGTTCAACTTTGCAGTATCGCGGACATCTCTCGGAAATAGATAAAAAAGTCAAAGTACTTCCGCGCGGACAAGCCGTGAGCAACAGCAAGCCGGTGAAAACATTTCGTTAGAATATTGTTTAAAACTAGTTAAAGTGTAAGGATTTAGGGAGGAATTAAAAAAATTAGAAATTTCGGATACAGTTGTGCTGCTTTATTTACCATTAAAATTTATACGGTGTACCAGATAATTTTAAAAGGTGACCAAGCTAGGTCCCCAAAAGCTAGTTTACATATAAATTTCTTAAAATAGGGCGTTAGTTACTTTTCAAATTACCGAATATACTATTTATAGTTTGATAACTTTTGCCTTGTTTTGTGTATAAATTAAATGAGAGACTTAAGAGAGAATATACAGATGTAAATACATGAAATGAATTTACAAACTCTAAGTCAGTAACTATTTAAATTTTTAATGCATCTTAAAAATTTGAAATTTTAATAGTATAGTTATTACTATTCTAGTATGGTGTTCTTTACAATAAAATACTCTTGGCATGACAAATGAGTAAAGGAAGCCAATAACGAGAGAAAAGGTGATACGTATCAATAGATCTGTGAATCTACTTATTAGTAGTAATCGGGGAACCGATATATATTAGTGAATAGCATAATAGTGAAAAATTAATCAACGAATTATTAAATACAGAAACATTATTAATCTATAATGGAAAACAGAAATTCATGATCGCAGATTATTGAACGTTATTTGCATGGTTTTGCATGTTTTCATCATTTTTATTTATTTATCTAATTTTTCATTTTTATTTATCTATTTTTTACTTTTATTTATTTATTTATTGGGTGTCAAAAATAGGACAATCATTTTTTAAAAAAATCAATTCAAAAAACCGAAAAAAGTAGAAACGTATTGCCATTGTCTTCTGAGGTAATGAGAAATTTTAATCAAGTTTTAAATTAAGTAAAAATTTTAGGTAGCCATATAATAGCGCTACTGATTGAAAAAACTCTAAAGCAATACTTTGAAAAATAATTCTCATTTTCAGCAATAATATGGTGCAATCTGAACTTTATAGGGATGTACGCAGAGAAAATTTCATAACACTTATAACTTCTAAACTATTAAATCAAACGATATGGTTTATTTATATTTATTAAGCGCAATTAAGCTTTCTGAAACATAGGCAACAATACCATACTTGCAACAATACTGTAAGTAAATGGGTATAAGTTAAAAACTATACTTTCTATACATAAAAGCTAAATAACTTCTAAANTTTTTTTTTTTTTTTTTTTTTTTTTTTTTTTTTTTTTTTTTTTTTTTTTTTTTTTTTTTGAAATATATCTCATTTTTTTAGACAGTAATCATTTAAGTCCTTCCCCTTCTCCACTCAGCAGTACTGTCATTTTAGAGATGAAATATCTCAATACCTTAAAATCATTTTCATATCATGTGCAAACAGAGATAAAAAATTATTTATTATCAATTTTTATGTCATGCATTTTTAAATGCAACTGCATGAAGTTTTTAAAATGTTACAAAATTAAACGGATATCAGCCAATATTCTACTACGTCTGTGATTTCCCTTCCTAACTTCTTTACGAATAGTGTAGAGAAGCGATGGTATGATAATATCAGATGCTCGCGCCAGTAATTGAGATAAATAACAAAAAAATGGTAACCCGTCAAGGACAACCTTTCGGACAATTATGCAACCCTATTGGAAACTCCGAATCGCGAAATAGACAGTTGCAGCAATATATATATATATATATATATAATAATAGTTTTTCCATTACCATTATTTACTCAATTATGAAAAACAATAT
>NC_092210.1:78217010-78233381 GCF_043381705.1 Parasteatoda tepidariorum
GGAATGGCCAGGGAACTCTCCGGATATCAACCCAATTGAGAATCTCTGGGCCATATGCAAGAATCGCCTATTAAATATGGACTGTACAACTATGGAGAAGCTAATCACGGCGTTAATTCATGTGTGGTACAAGGACACAAATATTATAAATGACTGTAAAAAATTAGTGGAATCCATGCCGAATCGTGTCCAAATGTTAATAAAGTGTCGTGGAGATCATATTATGTACTAAAAATTTTTGAGTTTGTATAAATTTAAGTAAAATAGCATTTTCTCTTTGTTTTCTGAATTTATTGAGTTTGTTTCAATTAATTTGCACAAGGGTGTATATATATATATCAATTAAAAATAGTCTGCAACAGAGTAATAGGTGTGTATTTGGTCTATAACAGTTCACAGTTCCAATAGAATGTAATAGGTTTAAAAAAAAAACACATTTCATAACACGTTCTAAAAAGGATTTAATTTTAATTGGATTCTCGCTTGCAGTATTAAAATGCTTTATCTGAAATACAATAACAGAATAAGGTTCAATAACCTTTAAACGGATTATTATTCATTTTCTATCATTTGATCTTGAATTGCTGCCTATTACAATAATTTTAACCCTCAACACTTTGCAGTCAGACAGGCAGACAAACAGTAATTTTCTTACTTTAGTCTACATTCATATGCAATACATGAGAATTGTTTTAGATTTATATAAATGATTGGATATTTCTTTAGAATTCTTCTCGGGCTATAATGAATTCCAAGAAATATTACTGTCTCATACAGTCTAGCATTTAAATATATTGTGTGTTATTCATTAATCAATATGCAAAAAAGCAAAGCATTATGTTTTATTACACTACTCAGTATCATTTTTTAATATGTATATAAAGCTCACTTATGTATATATTGTTACGTTTCACAAAGCTGTAATAATAGGGAAAATAACGTAATTATAAAGTTAAATTATTAATAATAGACTTTGTTTTCAAAAAATTATGTGCATAGAAAATTTTTAATAACATCTAAACGTTATTAATAATAAAAATATTTTATAAATTTATGAATTCGATACTGTTTTGGAATCACCAACATTCTCACACATAAGAAATATGATAGCTTGTTATTTTTTCTGATAATTGATAATGTTTTCATTTCAAATTGAGTATAAGTTAGTAAATCACGCGTGTTTTTGTATTCTCTATTATGAGTGCTTAGAATTAGATTTTTTTCACGTGTATATTAGTTTGCAAACCCCTAATATTTTTCCACTTTTTTGAAAGGTTTGAAAAATGTACGTTGTATTTGTAAAACTTTATCCTGCAGAAAAAGGAGCCGATAATCACGCAGTCTTTAAGCGTTAAAGAGCTTTTTTTTTTTTTTTAAAAAAAACTCTCCTTAAAAAACTTAAAACGTGAAAGCTATGCATTATTATTATTATTATTACTAGTCTGAGTTTACATTTTTAATTATCTTCTGTGTTACAAACCCATATAGCAACAACAAACTACAACAGCCTTTTCGTTTCACTAAATTAATTTTGTTCCATTAACAAAACAAAAAAAACAAAAAAAAACAAAATTAAGGCAATAATAAATTTGCCGAAAAGCGAGTTAGAAGTCTAACTTAATTTGATGAAGAATGCCATAAGAATTGTAACCATTTTTCGTAACCGAACACATAATAAAGAGAAACTCATAATTAATCTTTCATATTTTACAACTTAACGAGCCTTAAACTAAAAATAATTGATATCCTTATATCAAACTGACTATTTTCTATCCAAACCAGACTCTTAATACATTTAAGCAAACTACTTTGTTATTAAAATTCGAAAAACATTATGTCCCTTCAGTCAACAGACAGAAAACGCCATGTTAAACTTCGCTTCCACCTCACCATTGGAACGCTTTTAGGGAACGCTTCTATAAACGTTAAAATTTTTTATAATTTTGTACGCATTATAATTTTGGATGAAATTTTTTTTTAAAAATTCAGATAGGAAAGAATTTCTCAAAAGTTAAATAAATTCCAAACTTTACGAATAAAATACATGTTTTAATTGATGATAAAAAGTATTAAGAACAATGCTGACATTTCTCTAAGATCTTTTAATTAAATATTATTCAATCCAATGATAATTTATTCAGAAATCGTAATTCTGTAAAAAAGTCGTAACAATTTTTCGAAACCGAAACTAATAAACAGTCTTTTTTTTCTGAATTTAATTGTCCTTAGACTAAAAATCACTGAGGCTATTGCAACCAAACTAACTCCTCAATGTTAAATAAACGAACTACTTAGTTATAAAAAATTTGACTATAAACATATATCATTTTACATTTAATGAGAAACCCCATGTTAAGGATTCAGCTCAAAACAATGTATGGAAGGCTGAGAGACAGGGGATGATGGTCAAAGTCATGATCTACGTCACACTAACCCTATCTATAGCCTTTGAGTGCAGGTTTGAATTATAGTTGCTCATACTTCTTCTCGTGTGATAACCGTATTAAGATAACTGATATGCGTACAAATATTGCAGATGCATTGCAGAATGGACAGACAAGCTGCAGAGCAAAATTGTCCTATAATTTTCCAGTCAGCAGCGCCATGAGTATACGAAGTTTTTACCTAAGATAAAGTTACTCAGATTTCTTAAAGCAGATGACAGAAAGCAATTCCGCCCGTTGTTCTTAAATTGATTTTCAAATCGTCAGCAATTTTTGGAACACCCTGTGTATGCTACAGTTAGTGATTGATTTAATTATCATAACTTTATAACACATTATAGATTATATTTTATTTTGCAAGAACAATTGAACAACAGACCCAGATATGAGTTTGTGGCTAACAGTGTTCAACTCCAGAGCCTTGTAATTTTGAACCCAATCAAGAAGACAAGGAAACTCCTGGATAAAGCAATGGGAGAAATTCGATTCATGGAAGATTCCATGATGGAACTAATCTGAATTATCATAACATGAGGAGGTCTTCTACTGAGGATATTTTACGCCTGCACTATGGACAGGGTGGGCCAAGTGTGGAATTCGTATCGACCGGCCTTGCTGGGATTCGAACCCTGTTCCTCTCATTGGAAGGCGAATACTCTATCCCCTGAACCACCAAGGTAATGTTATAGATTATGGATACATATCATTAATTATTATACGTTATAAATTTATTTATAAGTCATTAAGGTATTGATTTATTTATCATGCTAAGATTCTCCACTCGCCAATCCCCGCAATTGATTTTCATTTTTCATTAATTTTTCTTAAACGTCAGTAATTTCCACAAAAAGAGAGAGCATTTTGGCTTCAAAATTTACAATTATTTTAGCTGTTTGTGAGAATATTTTGTCTATGTACGGAAATAGACGATTGCCTAGCTTAGAAAAATAATCACCTGTACTAGAAAAAAAAACTAGCCTAAGAAATACATATTGTGAAATTCAATAATAGGAAATAAATGGGAAGTAATTTTACTCGTTGAAGAGACAAATAGGAAACAGTTTTTATCGCCATTTATTAAGCTTTTTGGAATTCACTATTAATGTTAAGATTTATATCTGGCAACATGTAATCTCTCTCTTTCTTTCTCTCTCTCTTTTGCTACTTTTGATTGACATCTACACGAGCGAGAGCTAATAAAATAAAAAGATAAATAAAAGAAAAATAAATCTTCTACAACAATGGACAAATAGTCAATATTAAGCACAAAAAAACTAAAAAAAAATCACTAAAAAGCAATTATAATTGCAATAATTGTCGAACAAATTGGAATGTCGGAAAAACTCTCTTTAAAATTATAATTCAAAATTGTTCTATTAGCACCTGGAATTTCTACTCTGTAGTTGCATTTCAGTAAACAGTAGATCGAGCAACATGTATTTTTTTTCTTTTGTTACTAGTTAAACAGTTTATAATTCTCAAACTAATAATCGAGAATCAATTTTTTTTATTCCATTGAACTTCTTTCACATTTTATACACGCACATCTTCATAATTCAAAATTTCTAAATCCTATAAATTTTGAGCAAACAAAACAAAATGCAACGTAAAGCAAAAAAAAAAGTTTTAAAAATAGGGAGAAATATTTTGCAAAAAAATACTAAAAATTACAAAACTTTCGAACAAATAAGAATTTTCAAAAAAAAAAACAAAAAAAACAAAAAAACTATGTTATGTTCATAAAAACAGTAGTAGTCTTTTCAGCATACTAAATTTCAACTTTGTAGTTACATTCCTACGGTCTGTAGGCCGGTCCGTATGGGTTTTTTTCCCCAACAAGTTTAACAGTTAAAGTTTTAATGCTCACGACAGCTAAAAATCCTCCAACAGTTAAAAATTCACGAACAAATAATGAACATATTTTTTTTCATCGTACTTTCTGTACACTTTTCTTCACACCTTAGTAATTTTAAGTTTTATAGTTTCTGCGTAGCAGAACAAAATGTAATGTTAAGTCGAACTTCCAAGACAACGTGGGTGGCGGCCCTTACGATTTTTTTATATTGAGAGAAAATCTAAATTGGTAGGGACATAAATTCAGTGAAAAGAGATTTTCAACGAGAAATGCTTTCAATTAATTCTCCGTATAATCCAAAATTTACTTTCTTTTTTTAAAAAATAAAATAAATGTATGTATTTATATTTTCCGAAAAATATAAAAACAAAATTATCTCTTTTAGCTTGTCTAATGTATTTTCCATTTTCTTTCTATCATGAGCATAGGAAATTATCTACACATCAACGAATCTGAATTTATAACCAAACATATTACATATTTCTATTTTAATACTATGTAAAGTAATTCCAAGACTTTAATCACTGAGATGATAAAAGCGAAATGATAATGCTTCGTACTCAAACGACCAGTTCTTTAGAAATAAGGGAGAATAGCAATTTCCTAAGTAAATGAATGTTCGTAAACTCAAACTGCTCTCTTCCCCTTAATTTTAAGCATCCATTTATTTTTCAGCAATTCGGCTTATCGCTAAATTGAAAATAAATTACCACCAGCTTCCCTTCATTGGCCAGCATTAAAGTTTCGAGAGTTAACTGATGAGTTTAAAAGGTTCACGATAAACAATATTTGGAAGATGAGGATCATACAGTTTTACTTAATCACCTCGCTAAAAACTGTAATTTTAGGATACATTACAATGAGGGCTTTACATGTTTGATTCTCTTGAAAATGATCACGGTCATCACTCTGAAAAATTATGGGGGGAAATTACTAAAGTTTTAAGAAAAAAATTTGTTGAGATTTATAATATTTATTTCGTAGAAAAGAAAAGATGAGTTTATTTAAGTAAAAATACTTGCAGGAGTTGAGTCTTGCATTGACTAAATGTTTCACAGCCTTAACCCCTTGGGGACGGGTGATTCAGAAAAGCATTCGTACAAAATCAGAATCAAGTTGCAATTAAATAAAACCAGACTTAAAAGCCANTTAATTATTGTTAGTTTAATCATACATATAATCAATATTAATTCAAAGTATAACTAAATAGTTTTATTTTGAACAAAGTGTTGGTGAATTAAATAAATCAAACAATTACAACTCCACCTTCAAATAAAATGCTAAAGAAATGCTTTGATTACCAGTTTTATATTTTTACCCTGATTGATACGGTTTTATGCTGTCGTGTATTTGTGACAGTCGGCGCGAAAGGGTTAACTTATTGGAACAGATTATCGTAAGGCCGGGATAGCCTGGTCTGTAGGGCGCTGTCCGAGAGTTCGTGGGTTCGAACCCCGCCGACCGAAGACTTCCCGTGTAGTAAAGTGACTGACGCACGTTAAATCGAATCTGTCGAGTCGTAAAAATCCTCAATGTTCCCATAACAAATCAATACCTCTGGGGGTACTGGATTGGAGATCGATCGTTCTCTGATTCAGGTCAAAATTACAATCTGTGGATGAATGAATGGATGTATGAATGGGTCCGCCCTATAAACGGATGGGACGTATGGTGTGGCAGAAGTCGAATTCTTTGCCATAGATGGCGCCACTAGAAAACAAAAACAGGCATACGTCAGCAACAACAAATTATCGTAGGTATATGTGATTTCATTTGCGTTGGGTCACCTTAAGTTTACTCACAAAATACTATTTCTGTAAAAAATATTTCTTACATTTGACCGGAACATTATATGATAAGCCTATGAAATATTTCATTGATAAATTGAGTTGGAATAACATAATCTACATAACACATTTGTGCAAAATTTTAGTTGTTTGATGTTATTTTAAATATTGTTTGAATTTTTTCTTTGCGTGAGCAGATGATAGGTCTGTATGCATGTGTAATATTAAGTTGGGATTGAATCAATGGTTAATTATATTGTCTAGAAATGTTACTCTGGAACTGAAAATTACTAATTTAAATTATTACTATTACTACTTAATCAATGCAACTTTAAAATATGTAAATAAATAGGGATTGAAAAATGGAAGTTTTACAAATATGTGAAAAACTATGCAGTTTCCTTTTTCTATTTTTATTTATTTATTTTTTGTTGCTATCATTAAAAATGGTGAAAATATTGTTTTATGAACATTAAAGAATGAAGATTCTGTGTTGTGAACATTAAAATGTAACTCAGACATTCCTCACGAGGAATAGACAGTTGTGAACACTAATGAATAATATACATGTAGTTGGGAGCACTGTAGAGTATTGTGCTTTTAGCATTAAAAAATGGTTCAGATATTGAGCTTTGAGCATTTAATAGTAAAGACATTGTATTACAAACATTTAAGAATGATGAAGATATTGTGCTGTGAACATGGAAAAGCAATAAAACAATTAAAGGCTTTTTTTTCTATTCGATTGTGTTGCATCGTTAACCAATCAAGGCATTTTGTGCTTATGTTTTCAGAATGTATTTCTGCCTGACTGTCATGCGACATTTCCATTTGAAATTCAGGTATTTTTAATCGAAAGCTACCCTCAAATATATACTTAATGTACACAATAATTGTTAGACAGTCAATTGAATGGTTGATTTTATTGTTATGTAGTTGATAACGTTGTTTGAAGTTAAATTCGAAGCGCAATAATAAAATAAATAATTGTATTATAAAAAATTTAAAATTTTTTGAGGTATTCGAAAGATTTGAGATTCGTAAAATTTAAATTTTAAAAAACTAATAGCAGAGCTATTTCTTTGGTTTTGTAAGCTATTAAGAATACACTAAGCACTCACAAAACGATTTAAATTCATGTTCATATCTAATGGGAATAGGGTTTGAAATTCGATGCCTGTAGAAGGCAATTTTTCAAAATGATTAACCTTAGTGCTAAATCCAATAATAATTTTAAAGTCCTGTTTTTTTTGGATTTATATCCTTGTTCAGATTAACGGAAACAGGGTTTGAAAATTGGTGCAAGTAGATGATGACATTTAAAATAGAACAATTTAATGCAGAATCTGTATTTTAATAAGACCTTTTCATCTTTTTATTAATTTAGATATTTTATGCAAAGATAAAAATTACAGTTCATAGTCGCAAACCTATCCTTAACTAGTCACCTTATTCATTGCTTTAATACCATAACTCATTTCATAAAAATGAAGTATAAAAGTAGATATGGAACAAATTATTAGATGTAAAATGTGTTCTGAAAATTATTAATTCTGAACTCAACATATGCATCAAAGATATTGAGTTAGCACGGTCTACAAGTCTTTCATTTCTTTTGATCAGAAGCGTGTGAAAGTATTAGTCTCATTTTTTACCAACTCGTATATGAAAAACAGATTTAAGTGGTGAAACCTGGATGATTTAAAAATAGTTAATAGACCTACATAAAATACTTAATTTAATATCGCTCACAATTGTAATATAGTATGCTAAAACTAATTCTGTGCAAAAGAAAATTTCTTTTTTTTACACCTAGCTTGCTTTCCTTCGAAATCTGTAAGATTTTGATGGAACTATTGATATTAGTTAAGACGAACAAGTTAGTCATTACATTTCCAATAAATTAATGACTCGATCAAAAATTTAAACACGAAACAACTTGAAATAGAGGAGATGTATCTATTTCCCCCTATCTTGGGGAATGTTCAAAAACGTTTGTCTTGCCAAGTGGGCTTTGATTCAATAAAGATTGGAAACTTATGCTCAGATCGTTATGCATCTAGTTTTATCCTTTTATCTTTTATCCGAATTTCCAGACACCGCATACTAGGCGTTTTATTTCCTCCTTTTTCTTCTCTTATGCATTTTGCACTAACGGATATAATCTTCACTATTCACCCACAAAAGAGATAAAAGCTTCTTTTCAAAAGTGTTACGTGAAAAAGGAGCTGAAGAGATAAATTAATTTTATCATTTCCCTTGGCGAAATTTCCGAGCGATGAAGGCAAGGAAGTAGCGCGGATGTAGCCGTGAGGCAACAACCCTAACGCGTGTTAGCGATATCGGGTCATTTCCGAAAAGCGTGCTGTCAATCGGTTGGTGGCCGAAGAACTGCTGGCTGGAATATCTTTCTCCTTCCAAAGTATCTTTTTTCACGTGGCGACCGGAGCGGATTTAACCAAACTTGCTTTTAACTCTCTTTATCCAACGTCTAAAATTAACGTGAAAAAACAAAATGAATAAATCGCCATGGATTTCGAATTAACGGAAAAGTTTGTGTCTTGAATGAAGAAGTGTTTTGTTTAGAAGAAATAACTGGATTATAAAAAAAATTCATCGTTAATTTGAAAATTTTGTACATGATTCTTTAATTGTGGAAAAATCAAGAAAAGGTTGAAATCTTAGGACTCGTGAATTACATTGGATATAAATATCATTTCTCACATTAAAAAAGTGTTTGTTAATCTTTGGAAATAACGAAACATATCACAAAAAATATATCAATACTACAGTGGATCAGAGTCATAAGACGACTGTGGTTTCCCTTTGCTGAAATATAAATTCCTGTATTTTTGAATATTTTGAGAGAATTATTTGACAAAAGAGAGAAAATTCACTTTATACATTCTCTTACAAAAATAGAACTTGTTAAGGACTTTGCTGTACTTCACCAATACATATCAATTGTTTCTAATAACTGCTGTGAAGATAAAGAAAAGACATGGCTAAAGTCATCATCAAGTAAGTAATTTTTTTTTCATCTTATTTTCATTTTTGTTACTTTTTGTCTTTTTTTTGTCTTCTTGATTGAGTTCAAAATTACAATACTTCGGAGTTAAACAGTAGTCGTAAACTTAAAACAATTTGGTCGGCTGTTCAACGACGGTTATAAAATATAAAATAAACTTTTAATAGACAGAAAACTTTCATTCTTTCATATGAAAATCTAAAGCCTTTTTTTCATCTGTTACTTTTCCAAACAAAAAAATAGTTTTTACTTTTTTTACTTAATGAGAATGTTGTGCATTGAGGAGAAATTTCTATACTGACTAGCCCAAATACGGAATGCTTTCTTAGTTAATTAACTTCTTTGTATTCAAAACATTTTTTATATTATATTATATTATATNTTATGTTACATTACATTACACTACTTTATATTATATTATATTATATTTGTATTAGATTTATTGTAAAAACACTTTTTTTACCTCGGAATTTCACAAAAATATTTAAGTGCCTGTTGTAAAACCTGTATTTTTATTTAATTCAAAAAGGCTCGATTGTGCTTAAAAGGTATTTTTCCATCTGACCAAATTCATTGGGGGATTGGATACGGGGATGGAAAATTCTAAATATGCTTTTAAACCTTTTTATTTAATTTTTATAAATAAATTGACGGTAGATATTTACTCTATTCGGCAGTATTTTGCGAAGCATGTAAAATATAAAGGCTGTCATCCCGTCTCAGTATGAAATAAAATGCTCGCGATATTTTAATTTCTCAATTTTTTTCTGATTAAATTACACCAATACAATTATCCAATCAGCCTTTTTTTAACGGTACTTTAGTATTATATATTTTAAAATATTTGAAAAATAATTTTGTTTTCACGTAATTTACGTTAAAGAATTTGTAAAGCGTCATGAAAGTCAGTCCGCAGTAGTTTAAATTTTAATGAAATTAAACCTTTTTTAAAAATCTGAATGCTTGGCTTCAAATTACTTGCATAAATCACATAATTTTCTTACTAACATCATTGAAAAAAATCCATAGACACTCTAAAACATCCTATCTGATAAGGCGAGCCCTTTTATTTTTTAATCTTTTTCTGAATTGCATAGTGCGGCTGAATGACACTTTGTCATTAAAAGCTTATGAAGTGCGAAAAATCATCAAGAAAATGCAAATCAAATATTTAACCTAAATTCTCCGAAATGGCGAGAGGAGAAGCCTCTTCACTCAAAACTTCTTATATCCTTATTAACTTTCCTTTTACTAAATCTGTATGAATTCTATCAAGACACGTTATGAATGTTTGCAATCATTATTTTTTTTCTCCTCCTTTTAAATTTGTGTTCTTTAGAATACGATCAAAGAATGTGAAATGAAGGGATTATTCCAAAAATATCGCGTGATCAAGTGATATTTTAGATAACACTATTATACCCTTGATCAACTTGTCTAACATTTTTTCTCTGTCGTGCAAATATCCCATTCTCAAATGAATTACGTCACGGAACTTCTTTTTGTATACTGCCATAGGAGAAATTTTTATTGTCCTTCCTTTTTTTTTCTTTCCCCCTGGTCCCACTGACCTCTATTATCATCGGATATATCGATTTGATTGAAAAAGAATTTGTTCTAAAAATAAATGGCGTGTCCTAAGTTCACTTTAAATAATTGTCACCTCACGTTGTTATTCAGAATAATACTACACTAATTAAGAAAAAGGTTCCATAAACTAAATTAAAAGTAAACTTATTCCAAGGACATGAAACTACTATGATTGATCATTTTTGGCGATCGTTAATTGTACAAATTCTATAAGAATCATAACTATAAATAAAAATTGTTAACATTTAATCAAGGTTCTTTTTACCTAGAGTTTATGAAATGGGACAAATCAGTTCTAGCGGGAAAAACTTTTTAAAAAAATTTTAGCACGATTTATTTGGCTATAATCCATTTTTTTTTTACAGTTTTTGTTCGTTTTCAAAGTTAGATATACTACAGTTAAACTATCGATATTTTTTTGAATCGATTCAGGAAAGTACTTTAGATTAAGAATGGCCAGCATCTTAATTTTAATTTTTAAACTCTCGAAGTATCACTTCCCATCAGTCGTAATTTCATTTACTATTCGAATTGGAACTATATTCATAGCGGAAAACTAATAAAACTTTAAATCTGACAAAAGTTATAATCCATTTTCAGGATCAGAACTTTTATAATACATAGTGAAACCAGCAAAAGTTGACCACTTGCATTATGTTGCTTGAGTGGTCAACTTAGAGTTTGTTATTGGAGTGGGTGTTTTCTTTTAATAAATGTCATTTTTAAATACATGCAAGTAATATAAAAATGAGTGAGGTAAGACAGAGTACCTCGATTGTGCGGAAATTGTTTTTTTTCTAGTGGATAAATTCTGAATTGCACTTTACTAGTCAAGAAGGCCCTATCATATTGGCATGTTGTTGATTAATTTACCACGCGTGTGTGGATAAGTTTGTTTGACTGTGCCAACTCGCCAATTTTTTCTTGTTTTAAAGTTATCCTTATTTATCAGTCAGTAGAGTTATAAAAATAATTTTTGGTCTCCTTAATATACGTTTATTAAAGATTCATATCCTAACAAACAATAAGGATTTAGTTGCAAGGTTCTATTTCGTTTTGGCAGCTTTTGATCGCTGGGTTAGACCGGGCGCCCCCTTTGATGTGTGTCAACGTTGGGCCCACGAAAGCTGTAGTGCAACCGGGGAAAAAGACAACTTATATCCAAGGCTAAACAATGGTTTTACGAGCCCCGGAAAAAAATTTAGTGGGTCCACTTCCTCAAAATTTAAAAGGAGTTTTTTTCCCTTCATATTTTGTAGAATTTGTAAAGACCCATTGGACAAAATCGTAGTTTTTATATAGATATTACGAAATTCTTTGCAATTTATCTACAAAAAACTAATTAATAAGAACTATATTTCTTGAAAGCAATTTTGATCGTGCTCTCTGCAGTCCTGGGCCCTAGGACAATTCTCTCCCCCTCTCTCTCTCCCTCCCACTAATGTGGTCTTGACTACGTCACATGTAAATTAAATGGATAGTTTTCTTTAATTATCATATAAAATTTAAATGCCTGCTACTTTTTCACTGAAATTCTAGTATTTCTAAATTAACATGTGTGCCCTCTTTAACCACACTAATGGCAATGTAAGTTTTTCTGAAGAAAAAAATATATATATGTATACATATATAAAGTCGCTCATCAGTGACTTATTCAGAAACGATATATCGTATACAAAGACTGAAAAAATGAATAAAGAACTAAATAATGAATATCTTAATTAAATCTAACAGTTTCTAGGGTGAACAGTTCAGCTTTCGAACCTGAGCTAACTGGTATTATCCCCCCTTTCTCCTAAAATGCTATTATATGTTAATAATTTTCCGATATGGTTTAACTTACAAAGGGGTTCAGTTTAGCTCTTAATACTAGTTTACCAATACAGTGCGATTTTAATAAGTAACACAACAGAGCAGAAAATTTACGAACAAAGTTTTTTCTTTCTTCCCTTTTTCTTGTTGGTTAACTCTGATGAAGGGTTTAAAATATTCTGTGACACTCACAGACGAATTGGAATAATAAGTAAATAAGAATAATAGAATAAGAATAAGAATAATACCCAGAAGAAGAAGAATACATAATAATAAGTAAATAAATAAATAAAACAAGGAAAGAAAATTAAAATGACATAAACAAAATAATGATAAATAAATAAAGAAAATATTAAATAAATAATACTAAATAAAAAAAGAAAATAATAAATAAATAATAATAAATAAATAACAATAAATAAATAATAATAAATAAATAACAATAAATAAATGACAATATTACTGAAAAGAATTTTCAAGATAAGTTCAAAACACTGAAGAGAAGAAAATTCTCCAAAATGTAATCGGACTTAATTTTTTTCTTAATAGAAGGTCGAAAGTTCAGTTGCATAATATATAAGTGACGGTGTTGGCAAATGATCTGACTTATTTATGTCTGTAACAACTGACAAAACTGTCAACAGCGGACTAATATGATTATAACAATGAACCGTATCCCCCTGATTTGTTTATGCCTGCTGGGAATTACTGAAAGTGTTTTCGTTCTTTTTGATTTTAAGGAAGTAGCAAATGATACGGTGCTATTTTTTATATTCAATAATTTTTAAGTTTTATCAAAATATAGGCAAAGAAGTGTGCATGTTATAAGAAAAAAGTAAAACATCTTATAAGGAAAAAAAATTTCCGATTCCGAGTCAATAATAAATGAAAGTTCTTCAATGTAACTTTCCCTACAAGCTGAGTCCAAACGCATTACATTTATTTACAACTACTCTTCAAAGTTAGGTAAAGTAATAAATTATGCATTTGAAACTCTTTAACAACCTATGCGTGAACAAAGTATGATGTAGGATGATAAAGCATTTAGCGAAAGAGATCCGATCACTGACTGCTAAAATAGAACATTTTTTTGAACTTTTGTTTCATAAATGGTCATTAATTATCGCATCACTCATAAGAATCACCTCACATGCTATTTACCTCATTTATAATCTCACACTTCTATCTTTCGATTATCCAAAATATTAATAGCCAACATAACCCAAAAAAAAAGTTCGCCATTTTTCTTAAATTCTATTTCCTCATCGACTCCGTCTGAGTTTTAGCGCTCCAAGGGGCCACCCTGATCGATATTTAAAGAGCTCCGGTTAATTAGTCTAGGCCGGTTCATTCCACGTCAAAGAATATCACGATTAATTAACTAATTAAGTGTTATTTTTTTTTGTTCTACCCTGCTTTTGTTTTCTCGTTTATATTTGTGATTAATGCATAAGAGTTATTCTTTGTCATATCATACGTAGTCGAATCATCTCCCCAACCCTCCTCAAGGAAAAGTTGGCATTTTTTAAAGAAGTCAGTTCAAGAAATTCTAGATAAAGTTGTATTTTGTGTTCAATTCCAAGTATAAGTTTTTTTTTTCATCTGACAGGTATGTAACATCTTTTCAAACATTCATCACAGATAAGAGAAATATTTCTCTTAAAATTCATTAAACTCTGGTATACAGATGTTGTCTTAAAACAATAAAGAAAATTAATTCATTTATCATTATATCAAATCCAGTTGATATTTCCCTCTTATGATATCATTTCTATAGGTATGCAGGATATTCTATAATCACTGCTCTTAATGCTTATTTTTAAATACCTTATGGTAAAAAAAAAATATCAAGCTAATTAATATTTAATTACTAATTTTCGAGTGTTTATTTTCAGGTTTTTCTTATGAATAAATTATAATGCCTAGGTATTCTGCAGAATTTCAAACTTAACTCGTAGAAATATATAAATAGGTATATTTCTTGATAAAATATTTACATTTTATAAATTTCACGTAATAATATTTTATGCGTTATGTTATAATTTTACGCGAGTTGTTGTTTAATTTTAGGGGCCTTAGTTAATTTTAGGGGCTAAAGTTAATTTTAGGGGCCTCTTTGACAAATATGCACGTTTCAAAAATGTACAAACTGCAGACAGAGTATTATATCACTAATTAGAGTAAAATGTTTGATCACTATAAGAGTAAAATTCTGGACATAGCACTCATTAGCATACAATGATTTATTGTAAGCTTACGAGTGTACGATAAATAGTTTGCTAAATAAATTTTTTTTTAATTGAAAATATCCTTTCAAACTTAGTCATTAGAAAACATAGAAAATGCTATTATTACATAGGTATAATGTTAAGGAAGAAACACTTATCTAGACTCTAGTTTTATAAAACTTCGCTGTTCATTATCTAGAACTAGTTATGTATTCTAAATCAATATTATCCTCTTTGGTTTTCTCTATTTCATCGATGCAATTTCTATGGCAATGAGATTATATATTCCCTTCCCATGATGCAACGCGACCAGCGGAGTGCTGAATGCAATTACCTTCTCTAAATAATGAAAAGTGTAGCAAATATGACTACCATTCAGCAATATGTTTGGAATAAATTAGCTTTACCACTATTTAAGAAGAGAAATGCTTGGCATGACCTGTACTTGGTGGTAATTATGTGAAGGAAATTAATAAGTGAAATCGATTAAATGAAGTAGCCATTTTCTTATTGTTCTGCGATACTTTTGGAGAAAGCCCTCCTTTTATATTTTAAGATTTTGAATATGAAATTTATGTTATTGGAAAACGGCCAAAATTGATGACGGTGGACATTGTCCGACAAATGTCGATCGGCTGTCCAAAACATTTGTTAATTATCTTTACTTTTCACTTGTATCAGAAAATGTCAACAACAATAAGTATGCTCAGAGAGTGAAAGTTCAATTATTATTATTTTTTCGATGTATATCTTTCACCTTTACTGGCAATTGTCGATATATAGTCGATGACAATCATAACGATGAATGTTGTGAAAAATATTTTTTCCACTCATTGGTGAAGTTTTTGTTAAATATTCTTCACTTGTATCAGGAAATGTTGAAAATGATGCGCCGAGAGTAAAAATTGAATTATTAATTTTTGTTATATTTTTCACTTGCAAAGGCAGATAATCGACGACAGTCACTAATGATGAATTCTAAGAAAAGAAATTTTCTTGACTCACTAGTGGAGATTTTATAAATATCACTACAAAATAAAAATGAGTATCAGTATGAAATAAACTCCAATAACGATTGTTCCAATAATCGGATTTTTACAGACTGCAATGCAATTTAAATGGTTCAAAGGGTTAGCTTTAAAATTCATTTCTGTAGACAATAGTTTTGATTACCAATCGGACACAAAAATGATTTTTATTGCCAAAACTCACATAGTTTGAAATTATGTAAAGATTTTATACATCTTACAATTCAAGATTTCTTTTTCAAGTTATGAAATTAGAAATAATAGATAGATCTGAAAAATTAATTTTCTGCATTGAATTGTTTTCGGATAATCATGTTTCATTACTGTGAACATTTTTTTAAAATTATTTTCAATAGTTTTAAGGATACGTAAATATACACAAAAAGGTAATTAACATTAAGTGGTAGGTACTAAGTTTTTTTTACTCTTAAAATAAATTATTGAGTCCATATTTCTCAGATTTTGACTTATCTCTCCATATTTAAGAACCAAGAATTTAAATCCGTCTAAAAAAATGTTTAAAAAAGTTATTCAACGAAAAAAGAATTTTTGTGTATGATTAAGAACACAACTTAAAATATCATATATATATATATATA